>NC_057810.1:361670986-361924328 GCF_018294505.1 Triticum aestivum
GTCGGCACATCGGGCGGCTTTGCTGGTCTTGTTTTACCATTGTCGAAATGTCTTGTAAACCGGGATTCTGAGACTGATCGGGTCTTCCTAGGAGAAGGAATATCCTTCGTTGACCGTGAGAGCTTGTGATGGGCTAAGTTGGGACACCCCTACAGGGTATAAACTTTCGAGAGTCGTGCCCGTGGTTATGTGGCAGATGGGAATTTGTTAATATCCGGTTGTAGAGAACTTGACACTTGACTTAATTAAAATGCATCAACCGCGTGTGTAGCCGTGATGGTCTCTTTTTGGCGGGGAGTCCGAGAAGTGAACACGGTCTTGGTGTTATGATTGTGCGTAAGCAGTTTCCGGATCACTTCTTGATCACTTCTAGCTTCTCGATCGTTCCGTTGCTTCTCTTCTCGCTCTTACTTGCGTATGTTAGCCACCATATTTGCTTAGTTCTTGCTGCAACTCCACCTCATTACCACTTCCTACCCATAAGCTTAAATAGTCTTGATCTCGCGGGTTTTGAGATTGTTGAGTCCTCGTGACTCACCAGATACTATCACAACAGTTGTAGGTGCCAATGATACCAGTGCAGGTGATGCAACCGAGCTCAGATGGGAGCTCAATGAAGATCTTGGTCGTTGCTATGTTTCATTTCATGTTGATTAGTAGTGGAGCCCAGTTGGGACGATTGGGGATCTAGCAGTTGGGTTATCTTCTTTTCTTTTGGCTTCGTCCATATTCGTACTATGTGTGTACTCTGAATGATGTATGAATTATATGTTCATTGTGTGAAGTGGCGATTGTAAGCCAACTCTTTATCCCATTCTTGTTCATTACATGGGATTGTGTGAAGATGACCCTTCTTACGACAAAACCACCATGCGGTTATGCCTCTAAGTCGTGCTTCGACACGTGGGAGATATAGCCACATCGTGGGTGTTACAGGCATGTATCCCTTTTTGCTTATGTCGTTAGTTTACCTTGCTGGGGGCGCCCCTCGGGCTGCATCATTCCCAAGCCGCTCGGGCCTGACCCAGTGGCACGTATCCCTCCTGCTTTTATCTAAGTTGATTTTCCCTTCATGCCTAACCTGCTTGTGATTATCGCCTGCTCGATTGACACCTACCTTTGGAGCCACTCGCGCTGGCACGGCGCTTGCGCATGGTTCCGTCCCTGCAACGTCGACAAATCTGAGAGGTCGAGCTCTGGCCCGCGGCAGCCCCGCAAGTGTCACCTCACCAGGCCCTCAGTTCCCTCACCACTCTCTCGGAGCAATCAATGGTCGGTCGGCGATCATAATGGCAACCCCCGCTCTTCTCGTGTTGGTTTACAGGAACCCCCTGAGGTTTAAAGCGGGTGGCACCACGATCTCCCTCTCTCTCGCACGCGCGCGATCCGCTTGCGCATTAAAAGGAGGGCTCCTGAGCATCGCGACTCGGGAGCTCTTACTGTCTCTCCAGCCCTCACCCCCTGGCCTTGTCCACGGCATCGCGACCTGGCATACCAGCGGCGGCTGAGCTCGCTCGAGGGCCGGAACCTGAGGACGCAGAGCACCAAGGAAAGTGTGGGGAAGAGAAGGGAAGCTCGCGAGGGCCTGACCCAGCTACTCCCAGCTGCCGACACCCAAGTCCGGCGCGGCGCGAAGGAACGACTCCATGTTTTCGAGATAAGTTTCTTGCCCGTAATAGCTAGTTGGTGCGACACAGAATCTCCACCTAATGCGGCTGTGTGACGCAACGTTGCCTTCCTTTCTCACCTTTTGACGGCTGCTTGTGTGCTAAAGGGGACCTCCTAAGCATCGTGTCTCATGGGCTCTTACTGGACCTCGGGCCGCTCACCTCCTGGCCTCGACCACGGCATCGCGAGCTGGCATACCAGCGATGACTGAAGCCTGCCTGGGGACCGGGGCCTATCAATGTAGATCATTAAGTCGTCGCGGGGTTAGAAAGGGGGAACCATGCCGGGATAGGACAAGCATTTGCACTGCTTCATAATGAGGATACTATCAACAAAAAACATCGCAGACCCTTTATATGCCCCCACGGGGTATTTACTCGATTCCTCACAGGGAACAAAAGACGCGGATCCTAAGGAGCCCTAACTACACATGCCTTCATGGCCGACGCCATCATCAACAGTGGGCCACAGGAGGCCGGCGCCGACCCCATCCAGATCAGCTGCGCCCATGGCCTGATGCAGCCGCCTTGCTCCGGGCGCGACGCGAGCTCGGGGGCACATAGCTGCCGTCGCTCGTCTCCGGAGTCGCGAAGAGCTCGGGAGAGTCGCTTGACTCCCACGCGTCGCTGCCGCTGTCGGAGGAGCCGGTGGGGAAGCGAGCGGTAGGCCTAGCCCTTGCCACGTCAATGTCCGGGCTGCCTCCTCTGGGCAGCATTCCAGTCGGCGGCCTTCTGCATCGAAAACCTTGAAGAGCATCAAGGAGGCGCCATCGTATTCAAAATGAATCATGAGGGCAACCCAGTTTGGCAGACCCGGGCAATGTCGCCCCAGCCTCGGGTCATGAAGATCTTGCCTGGAGCAACGACTTCAACCTCCGCTTCGGTCGCCAGAGCACCACAATCGGCGTGCTGCAGCCAAAGCTCGAGAGGCCCCCTTGGTAGCATCTCGAAGGCAAAGAATGGAGAGAAGCGGATCCAGGTGCTTGGAGGCATCGCGGCGTGGAGCATGAGTTCACGAAAGGAGACTGCGGCGTGGACTCCAGGAGCGATGGCGTGCGCTGCCATGGCTCGTTGACCTCGCCTGTGGCATGGACGGTGTTGCTTGTCGCCTCCTTATCCCTCGGCCCGGGCGTACAGGGGTAGCGGGAACCCAGGAGGTGGTCGCTCGCACCAAGGTGATAGAGGCGGGGTGTCCTGATCTTTCAATGAGATGATAACTATCGATTTGGTGGAGATGACTTTGACGATCCGACTACAAACATGCACGAGTTGCGCCTTAGCAATCGCTAAACCAACTCCGAGAGGTTATTGACCACGCCGGAGCACGATCAACCTAACCACAAAGGTCTATACCTGCAAGCAATCTGAATATTGCGAATATGGATGAAGAATTGATAATGGTGGGGATCCGAAAGCGGTCTTGGTCTGGTCGTTGGACACAAACAAAGTACACGAAGTTGCGTTGGCTAACTTTTAACTAAACAAATCCCAAGGGAAAAGCTACTAGATGGGTCTACTTATATAGGAGCAAGGGATGGTGGCCAAGGAGGTGGGAGGAAGTCCCGAGGCAGCCTAAAACTAATCCTAGGTCGTACAAGGCTAATGGGCCCAAGTGGAGGTGACGTAACACCTTTGGACTTGTAGTTTGACTCGGATTCTGCTGCAGCATCAGATTGTTTTGTCCATAACTCAACACTCCGGATGAATTTGAAGGTGAATCTAATTGGGTTGGAAACTGCACAAAATCTATTTTCCAACAAAAAAGGAATCACCCAATTTGGAGTCCGGATGAAAAAGTTATTGACGTTTTGAGTCAGGTATGTCTGTGCAGTCCGAATCTGAGTTCAGAACGTGAGAGACTTGGACTCTATCTTCTCTTGGGCCAAAACTGACGTGAGAGAACTTTTTGAACAGCAAGTAAATTCCTCTTTGTCCCTTATCTTCATATGTGATTGTACAAATGTCCCATACACCTGCAATTAGACATGGCACACAAGTTTGTGAAGTATTTTTGTCCTGGATGACATAAATAAATTATTGCATAGTTTGCATTAGAAATCACCTCACAAATATACATGTATGCAATATTTTTGGTCGTATTCAAGGTAGCCATGTCCTCATCATCCTCCCATTCTTGAAAACAAAGCCGTCCTCGGCGTTGCTTAATATGAAATGTGGCTAACAAAAGAGACAAGGTGTACATGTTGTATATGTATGTCATCCATTTTTACTTCCCTTGATTTTTGCACACATGAATAGATGAGTAACTTGCATAGTTCATAAAATCTAAAGCCAAAACATTATCCCAAGAAGTAGAAGGCATGAAAATATTGCAACTCAGTTTGCACATATAAGTGAAGCTCTTATTAATTTCAAAAGATTGACAATGTTCATCATTAAACCATCCAAACATTGGTGAATAAACCTTACTTGCATCACATTTACATGCTACAACATGCTTAAATAAGCAAACATGCAATAAGTCATTCGACACAGAATCATCACCAAGATTAGAGGTCATATCAAAAGGATTAAACATTGATTCTTTTGCATCAACAGTTGATTCAATGGGTGCACTCAAAATTGTTGGTATTTCAGTTGTTTGATCACATGACACAGTCATGACAATATCAAGATTCTCTAAAATAGGTCATGTGCTCAAATCACCAGGTAACTCAACACATGATGCATTCAAGTTAACTAGGGATGCATCATTCTCATGTGAAGTTATATCATCAATACCTTTACTGTTACCTTGTCGCAAAGACGTAGCTGATGTAGGTACGGGCGTTGACAATGCACCATACACTTGAGATGATGTCGGGCTCACAATCTAAGGTGGGGCTGCTCTAGTAGGTGCAATGGTGGAGGAACCAACCGGCGGTGGTGAGCATGAACTGGAATAGTAGTTGTTGTAGTCACCCAATGCATCCTCCTGTATCTGTCTTTCAAAGGTACAGGCGCGAACATACATACCAGTAATGCAACGAGGAATATAGTGAAATCTTGCATGGATATCATGGTTCAAACCACCAAAAAATCTATTCATTGTATCACCCTCAGATTCTTCTATGTCACAATGATGCATATAAGATTTGAACTCTTGGTAGTAAGCATGAACAGTGTTACTGCCTTGTTTTAATTGTTCCAATTTGCGAAGCAATTCACGACGATAGTAAGGAGGAAAAAATTGTTGTCTCATTACAGCTTTCAAAACTTTCTAAGTTGTGGGTTGGTTATCAATGTTTTTATTATAATGTACACTCCACCAAACAGAAGCAAAACCAGTAAATGCTCTAGTGGTAGCTCGTACTCTCTCAAGTTCAGAAAAATCATGGTGACTAAAAACTTCTTCTAATTCAAGCTCCCAATATAGATAAATAGCAGGATTAAATCTACCCTCAAATGATGGTAAAGACATAACCTGACCATATGCTTGTGTGTGTTGTCCCAACTCTCGTGATGGTGAAGATGTGTTCGTCGTCCAAGAACTTCTATCTCCGGAACATGTCATGATTAATAGAAACAAGAAACAAAATTCGAGAATAATGTCCCTATGAACTACTAGGATGTGGTTGTAAAGTGCTCACGGTAAAGCAAATATCAATATCTTACAAGTTCTTATCATGCGGCAAGTGGTGACAAGCAACCAGTGGTGTCAAGTAACACTGAAGATTGTGTAAAGCAATTGCCAGGGGGAACGTACATATACACGGTGTAGAAATATATGGAGCTGGGTTGGCTATATATGGTAGCAAAATATTATCTATAATCAATTCAAAGTGCAATGTTGAATAAACGCTCAACGACGGTACTGTGCTGGTCCTAGGCTAGACCGGACTAGAGACGCGAGCCTAGAACACTAATGAGGTCATGACATAGCACAACTAGCATCAATGAAGGATACTAAGTAGCTCTGGACAACAAGATATAAGTGAAGATCACAACGGCAATAAAGATAATGATGAAAAACAACTTCCAAGCAGGATATACAACAACTCTCTCTCTCCAACTTTCCTCTTGAAAAGTTTGAGCCAATTTTCTGATAACTTTTTTCAAAGAATGCTACTAACTGAAGCTTTCAAATGCAAAAAGAATCACTCAATTCCGAGTTGATATGAGGAGTCAAAAAATTCTAAAACTGGCCTGGAAAACTGGAACAAGCTGTGTTCGCAAACTTCGGAGGGCAAAAAGACCTACTTAGAAGCCGATTTTGACGTGCCAAATATTGAATAACCTTCTAAAACTATTTAGATGCGGCTCGTCGCTAGCTTTAATTTGAGTACTCGCGGAGCCAAAGCGGACTTCGTATGAGGAAGTTACGCATGTTTTACTGAACAGTGCACAAAACAGATTCCAATCCGAATTCAACTACGAGATTGAGTTTAGATAGATCCAAATTTTATTTTATTTTCTCTTTATTTTTTTTCCTCACACTTTTTTATCTTTTTCTTTCTTTCTTTTTCTCAGACTTTTTTTCTTTTTTCTCTCTCTTTTTTTCCGTCTCTTTTTCTCTCTATTTCCAAAACAAACTACATAAGATGCAGATTGGATCAAACGAAGATGTGAACGATCTCAACTATGATTATGACAATGAATGGTGGGTAGCACGTGTGGAAATTGATGGATGGGTGGTGGACAGCGGAAGGGGTAACGATGTAGCGGCGGCGTGACTAATGTGAACAGAACTCGAAACTCTAAACGAACTAGACACTAAGACCAGCAACTCGACACGACGATGCAACCGACAATTCAATAATGCAAACAATGAAAAGAAAATTGCATAGGCTCGGACTGGCTTGGACAAAGGATGAATAGATCTAACTTTTTTTATGGTTTTTTCTTGGATAATAGGTAAGAAAATAAGTCTAATCTAGGGAAAATATGAAATTCTCACCGAGCAACCTGAAAACAGATATCACTTGATAGAGGCGGGGTGTCCCGATCTTTCGATGAGATGATAACTATCGATTTGGTGGAGACGACTTTGACGATACGACTACAAACATGCACGAGTTGCGCCTTAGCAATCGCTAAACCAACTTCGAGAGGATATTGACCACACTGGAGCACGATCAACCTGACCACGAAGGTCTATTCCTACAAGCAACCGAAGAACAAGTAAGACTATGATAAAGCAATCTGAATATTGTGAATATGGATGAAGAATTGATAATGGTGGGGATCCGAAAGCGGTCTTGGTCTGGTCGTTGGACACAAATGAAGTACACGAAGTTGCGTTGGCTAACTTTTAACTAAACAAATCCCAAGGAAAAAGCTACTAGATGGATCTACTTATATAGAAGCAAGGGGTGGCGGCCAAGGAGGTGGGAGGAAGTCCCGAGGCAGCCTAAAACTAACCCTAGGTCGTACAAGGCCAATGGTCCCAAGTGGAGGTGACGTAACACCTTTGGACTTGTAGTTTGACTCGGATTCTGCTGCAGCATCAGATTGTTTCGTCCATAACTCAACACTCGGGACGAATTTGAAGGTGAATCCAATAGGGTTGGAAACTGCACGAAATCTATTTTCTAACAAAAAAAGAATCACCCAATTTGGAGTCCGGATGAAAAAGTTATCGACGTTTTGATTCAGGTATGTCTGTGTAGTCCGAATCTAAGTCCAGAATGTGAGAGACTTGGACTCTATCTTCTCTTGGGCCAAAAGTGACGTGAGAGAACTTTTTGAACAGCATGTAAATTCCTCTTTGTCCCTTATCTTCATATGTGGATTGTACAAATGTCCCATACACCTGCAATTAGACATGGCACACAAGTTTGTGAAGTATTTTTGTCTTGGATGACATAAATAAATTATTGCATAGTTTGCATTAGAAATCACCTTACAAATATAAATGTATGCAATATTTTTGGTCGTATTCAAGGTAGTCATGTCCTCATCACAAGGCCTCGTCATCTCCGGCCTTGCAACCTCATCGTGGCAGCCAGGGACCGGTCGTTTCTTCGGCGGGAGCGGGTCAGGCCCCTCCCGGGGAGCCTTTCCTTTCTCTTCGGCTGAGAACCGGTGGATCGGAGCCATCGGCGTCGAGAATGGAGGTGGAGCAAGGGGGAAGAAGCAGGCGGAGCAAGAAGAGATGGACAACGGGGGCTCACTCCCCTCCGTACTTATAGCCCAATGGAGGCCAACCGTCAGCCTCCACGATCACACGTAATGATGACTCTTTTTACATGTAGCAGGGACTCATCAAATCGGGCAGTTGCCGAGGCAGCGTGGGGAAGCGGAGATGCCCACGTCCAATCAACCGCCATGCGGCGACCAAGACCGTAGGTTGTTGGGGCCCGCGACGCTCCGCACTTACCCTTTGGCTTCGCTGTTAAGCCAAGTCTGAGCGCGTCTTGGTCCCGGGGGCTACTGTCAGCGTTCTGGGAATGGGGGTCCCCATACTTGCCTGTCTATGGCCTACAGCGTGGCTCAGCGGTGGCACAGTATGATCTGTCTTCATCAACAAATGCTCAAGACCCTCACGAGGGGCCAAGCCTCATGGGGCGGACGACACAAGGCCTCCTCAGGGGCGGCCTCACCAGGCAGGCTCGCAAGGAGGCAGAGAGATCAAGGCAAGGGGTACCTCGCGAGGTTCTCATGACGCAAGCCATGAAGATCAAGACCAGGCGGGCGCCAGCCTGCACAGTGTCCTTATTTCCTCTTTGGTGCAAAGGGGCAAGCACAGGCGCAGAGTACCGAGGCATCAGGCAAAGGTTTCCATATCGGTGCAACTATACCAAGACCAGCAGGACGGCAGGACGGAGGTCATCGTGGAGCCCAAGACAGCATCATGACCAGTGCCTTTGGCATTCGAAGACCACCTTTAGTCAGGATAGCTTGTACTAGTTGTCCCCTTTCGAAATGGCCATTGTTGTATCCCTTCCTGCTCAATATTTGGGAAGAGGACCAGGGCCTCTATATATAGGGCTAGCCGCCACAGTAGAGAGGGATCGCCATCTGGAATTTGACCGAGACCTTGCTCATCCACCACCGCAAGAACACCTCTCGCGAGGCTGTTCTTCCTCTGTACTGTTCATCATCAGCCCAAGAGGAAATCCACCACATGACACACTGGATTAGGGTATTACACCACAACGGTGGCCCGAACTAGTATAAATCTCGTGTCTCTTGTGTTGTTCATCTTGCTAGCTTAGAATCGTGGCGAGGTTGCGGGCGTGTTTTGGTAGGGAGTAGATCTTCGTGCGCACCCCAGAGTTCGAACCTTAAGGGTTTTGCCGGAACCCGATATCCGACATGTGTAGGCACGAAGCGAGCTCTCATGACATCCTTCATTTCTGTCCAAGTTATTATTGGTGGTTCGCTCTTGTATGTCGTCGCTCGATCACTTGTTCCCACCAAATGAGGACGTAGTCTTGAAACTCGAAGGAGGCCATGGTGATCTTCTTTTCCTCGTCATAGTTGTGAAGATGGAATATCTTATCCACCTTCAAGGCCCATGAGAGATATTCTTTGGGATCATTGCTTCTGGAGAACTTGGGCATGGTGAACTTGAGCTTGCCGTAACGGAGTTCTTCATCATAGTGGCGGTATTGATGTCGCTCTTGCCGTGGAGGAATATCCTCAAATGCTCGTTCCTCAAGATGTCGCTCTTGGCGTGGGGGAGGGTCTTGAAGCACTTGTTCACTTGGTTTCGTTCTTGTCATGGAGGAGGACGAGGAATATGTGCTTGGTTGCGCCTTTCTTGTTGCTCTTTGCATCGGGCGGCTTCTTCTTGTCGTGCTTGGTGAAGTGCTTCCTCTGGTTCACGCACTTGGCGGTTGCGCTCTTCGACGGCTCTAGTGGACTCTAGGAGTTCACATTGTGCTTCGAGTGCTTGTGCTTGACGGATGGCGTCATCATCTTGATGTTCTTGACGTGGCACTTGTGGAGGTATTTGCTCTTGCTCCATTGCTTCTTGCGTTTGTTGTCGCGCCCTATCGCATGCTCAAAATCAATCTTGTAAGGCATTCCATGGAATGGATTTTCTTGAGCTTGGCGATCATCATGTCGAGGAAAGCGAGCTCGTGGAGGACTTGCATCGTAAGAGGAGTAGTCTGAAGATTGCCGACTTGAGCGGCGGCTTGAGTGGCGCCGTCTTGATGAAGAGGATGAGGAAGACGGACGTCACATGATCATGTTGTGGAGGTCTTCCATTTGTGTGGTGAACTTGGCGTTGATGTAGTCGTGGTTCCTTGTTTCCGATTGATGAAGGTCGGAGCCGAGTTGTTCCAAGCGTTCACCCAAGGCTTCACTTTCTTTATGTAGAGCTCGTTGCACGATGAAGAAGTGGTTCTTTGTGACGTAGCCGTGATCATCACCTTGCTCCTCGAAGAGCGGGTTCGCCGACGAACTTGGCCTATCCATCATAACCAAGTGAGGTGAGTAGGAAAATGAGAGAACAATACTGAAGTTACCTTTCCGAGGATTAAGGATGTAACAAGTGGCAATCAATTCATGCCACAATAGGAGAATTGGAACCGGGTTTGTTTCTCACACCTACAAGTAAAAGGCTTATGGAGTAGCTCGGTTAGGATGGTGGAAAAAAAATTCAAGCAAATGTTAGTCAAGATATCGATAAGGTTGAGAAGGTCCACAAAAATGCCAGTAAAGCAAATAGATCAAACCCAAAGATATCACTAGGAACACACGCACGGAAGATAGATGGGATCCGCACAACCAAGGAGTGAGATCAAAATGTGCAACCACGGAAAATGCTCTTGTTGCGTGAATGCTAGAGAGACGCTAGCTCGATTGCTCAAATGGGCAAGATACATTTGTGCACCAACCTATGCGAGAAACGTGTCGTCTTCAATCCCAACTATGCTATGTATGTGGTGACCCAGATGATATGTCTATGTAAAATGGCTCAATGTTATTTCTTACAAGCTCTTTGTTTCTCCTCTTTTGCTTAAAAGCTTTTCTTTTCTATTTTCTATGCTTGATGCTCGAGCCAAGTATGATATGAGACAAGTATGTAAGATATCCACGGGAGAGACTTATGGCACTAAGACGATAACAAGATCACTACGATGCACAATAACGTGGCCCGGTAATTCTCAACTTGCTAGTCTCGATGGGTAAGCAACGCAAAATGGCTCGGGCTATCAATGCAAAAGCAAGTGTAAGAAGTAAGTGTCGTCGAGGTTACCGTCCTTTCTTACGGTTAGTGGTGAAGATGACTCCGAGCTAATGATGAATGGCGGTGATGTCGATGTCACACGCTCCTAAGTAGCCGAAACACCTTTGCTAACGGAAACCGCAACTCAAAATCGGTCAAATGCGGAAGGTGGGTGCTTT
Organism: Triticum aestivum; assembly: GCF_018294505.1. NCBI lineage: Eukaryota > Viridiplantae > Streptophyta > Magnoliopsida > Poales > Poaceae > Triticum > Triticum aestivum. The sequence continues at coordinate 361,681,954 of NC_057810.1, forward strand.
TATGATGAATTTTGATGTAGGATAATGGTGGTGGTAATGATATATGTGGATGGGGGATGTCAATAGCTTCCAAAAGAGCTAAAGAACGTGAAAAACGAACTTCGAATGTGGAAGATATGGCCGAAACAAGAAATCAGCCGAAGCAGTTTTTGAACTAGCGGACAGTCTGGTACTGTGTAGCGGACAGTGCGGTCTGCATCAGAAAACCTTCTGATTTGAGCGGACAGTCTGGTATTGGGGAGCGGTGAAAGTACATGTAGTCCCCATGTGTGGTTTTGGTAATTAAATGACAATCCTAATGGACTAATGTTTGCACGGAGATATACATTTGAAGGAAAGTTCCATTTGCAATGCATGAAGAATATTGGATGAATTGGTGGATGAAATCCATCAACATCTATATATGCATTGAGACTTGATAATGAATGACAATTCCTATGAAGAAACAATGACATCAAGTTATATAGGAAGGTTTGTTCCATGGGTGATGCAAGAAGGATATTGAATGGATTCGGAATGAATGCCATATACATGTAGTTGTGCATCAAGATTAATCATGGAGCAAAGATTAAGGTTGACCAAGATGAAGATCGAAGATTGAATTCAAAGATGGTCAACACACAAGCGCAAATCATGTGCCACTGAGATCTTGTGGTATGGTAAGAATTTGTCAATTGCGCTTTGTGTACTAACCCATACTATGTGTTGCCTATGTTTTTGAGAGGAGATTCTCATGGGCTCGCATCGAGAGAGATATTTCAAGTGTCTATGAGAGGATGACATCAAGTGTTGATGATCATGGTTGACAAGGGCAAGTTCAAGATAACTATCCCGAAGGATTACATGCTTGAAGCTTGTGGATGATCACATGATGGACACATGAAGATAAATACAAAGCAAAGCTTCCCACATTGTGTATGGGGGAGCTACTTGAAGACTTCACCAATGTCTTGCCATTCAACTTGATCCAAGAAGAAACTTCAACTTCAAGCTCAAGTGAAAGGCTTGAGTCAAAGGTATTAGTTCCTTCGACGTTAGTGTTGTGGAGTGATGAACACCGAAGGAACACATACACTCAAGAATGGATTATTGATAGCTATGTAGTGTAGACCTTTTATGATTCTTGAGTTATAGGGATCCCGCACTATTAAGAGGGGATCAAAGGGGTTCGTGATAGATTTGCTCAAGTCAACATCTTCTCTACACAATTCCACTCATATCCTATATACCAAAGAATATCCAAAGCCAAATAGGTTACCCAAATACATGATAAAACCTTTGCATATTTTGCATCCTCCATTTTGGTTAATCTTGGGTGGTTCTCTATGTGAGGACCTGGGTTTTTTTCATAGCTTCCAAACGAGCCCAAGATCATCAAAATCGGAGTCCGGATGTAAAAGTTGTGCCTGTTTCAGTTTCTAGGCTGCAGCAGTTTGGTTTGGCCGGATCATCCGGGTCCTCTCCCATATCATCCGGGCTTTGCTCGGATCATCCGGGTTCCTGCCCGGATCATCCGGGTTAGTCGTAAAATTCATCACAGAAGCTTATTCCGCTAGCCGGATCATCCGGCTACCCACCCGGATCATCCGGGAATTGCCCGGATTATCCGGCTATGTCCCCGGACATCCGGGTATCTACTTCACCACATTGTATATTGACCTTCCTGGATCATCCGGGCATTGCCCGGATCATCCAGGTATGCGTCCAGATCATCCGGGCAGGTCAACAACTGCGGGAAACGGCTCTATTTTCTTTGGGGGTATAAATATCCCTCTCCCACTCCGGGGGAGGGTTGAGCACTTCATCCCAAATCTTCCCAAGAACAGAAGTGGCTCCCTCTCACTTCTCCTACACCAAATCTTAGATCCTGGAGAGATTAGTGAGTGTTCTTGAGAGTTGTTCCAATCAAAAGATAGATCCTCTCCCTCTCCCTCTTGTGACCAAAGCAATTCGTGATTTGAGCAAGTCTTGAGCATTTCCCCCTTGATCTGGTTACTTTGGAGGTTGGAGACTCCTAGGCGGTAGGAGTGCTCCGGTGAGGAATCAACTTGTGATTTGTCCACCAGAAAGTTTGTGAAGGTTTGGAGGCCGCCTCAAGGTCTACCACTAGTGGTTGAGAATCGCCTTCGTGGTGATATCTCAAGGAGAATAGGGTGAGCCTTCGTGGCGTTGGTGTGCCTTCGTGGTAACATCCACCTCTCTAATGGTGACTAGCTTCCCTCCAAGGAAGTGAACATCGAGATACATCCTCGTCTCCGTGTCTTCCGTTAATTCTAACCTTAGGCACTACTTGTGGTTTACTTTGGTCTCTTGACCTTGCATTCACTATATCTTGTTGTCCTCATTATATTGTGTTGGTTACCATATCGTAGAGATTATCTAGGCCAACACTTTATAGTCCGCAATTCATACTTGCTACTATTGTTCTATCGTGTGCTTAGTGTGAATTGCCAGCTTGTAACATTCATTTCCATATCTTGTGACATAACTTGTGTAAGCCTGTATTGCTTACTTGTGGTTGTGTGTATTATTCATTTATATATCTTGTGATATACATTGAGTAAGTTTGTGTAACTTACTTGTGCTTACTCATATCCTCGTTGTTCTCATCTTGTTTATCCTAAGTTGTTGGTGCACTTAGTTAGCCTGATATATTTAGGATTTGTGCTTGAAAAGTATCCTCTTAGTTTATTTCCGCATTAGGATATAGCCAAATCCATATAAGATTTTAAAACACCTATTCACCCCCCCTCTAGGCTACATCATGGTCCTTTCAATTGGTATCAGAGCTAGGTCTCTCCTTATTAGGCTTAACCGCCTAGAGAGTAACGATGTCGACTAGTGAACTAGCACGATGACACATTTTGTTTTAATGGCACAAATTACATTATGTGGAGATTACGCATGCTTTGTCACTTTCGGGCCATGGGTCCAAATGCTTTGCGGATTGTGGTTGTAGGGAATTCAAATCTAAAGGATGGACAATATCCATCACTTGATGATATGCATCTTGATTGTGAAGCTTTAAGTTTCATTCACCAAGCTATAACCTTCGAGGTGTTCAAGTCAATCTCATCTTGTTTGTTGGATCATGATGCTTGGACCAAAATTGAAGATATATATGGTGGGTCCAATCTTGATGAAGATAATATTCTATTTGGGGAGTTGATGGAGGAGTTCTCCATATTTTTAAATCATGAAGAGCTCTCTATTACTTCCACCTCCGATTACTTGCACACTTCAATATCTTGCACTTCACCAACATGTGGCATGCCACAAGGTAATGACATGGTGAGTGAAGAAATATCTTGTGATGATGGTGTTAAGCTCATTTGTGATGATATGCTTGATCTCCCATTTTGCCATGATAGAAATATCGTGATTCCCTCTAGTTCTATTTGTGAAACTAACCATGTAGAGGAAATCAAGAAAAATGAGGCATGCTTGGTTGATAAAGAACCCTCTTCTCCAAAAGAATCATCATCAACCCCTTGCGTTCACATGTGCCTCATGGCAAGAGGTAATGACGAGGTATCATCTTCTCTTAGTGACAATGATGATAGTTGTAATGAGGAAGGTGATGAAGTCTTGACTCAAAATCTCTATGAGATTGGGAAAACTCTTCGTAGAGATAAAAATAACACTTATAAAAGGTTCCAAGATGTTCTTGCTTGCTTTCAAAAACGTAATGACTTATTTCTTTACGAGCAAGCAAAAAGTGAACAACTTGAACATGAACTTGCTATGGCTCATCAATGTCTTAGTGACTTGAGGTCTTTAAAAGAAGAGATTGAAGTTACGCATTGTAAACTTAAAGAGGATTTTGAGCCCCTTGACCTTGACTACAAGAAGGTCAAAGGAGAGCTCATCAAACTCTCTAAGTCTCATGAGGAACTTCAAGCTACTCATGCGGAGTCTCTAGCTTCTACATGCTCCTCTCATATTGATAATGATGCTTGTGCTACTAACTCTATCTTGTGTGAAGCATCGATATTAAAAGAAAATGTTGACCTAAGGACTCAACTTGATTTGCTAACTAGCAACTATGGGAAATTGGAAGAAAGTTATGAAAAGCTCTCGGGCACTCATGAGGATCTTATAATCTCTCACGATGGGCTAAAGTTAGCTCATGAGGTTATGTGGACCAAGGTAAAATCGTGTAAGTCTCATGTGGATATTAGCACATCTTCTACTCGAAATGCCTTATTGCCATGTGCTAGTCCTTGCAATTCCTGTCTACATGATATTGGTACATCTTGTGATGAATTGCTCACCATGCCTTGTTGCTCTAACAATGAAGTTTCTACTTCCTCTAGTTCTTTTGTTAATACTAACCTTGTAGAGGAAAATAAAGAGCTCAAGGCCCAAGTCACCAGTTTGAAGAAAGACTTGGAAAAATATTGTGATAATATCTTGAGTGTGCAAAAGGACCCTCAAGACAAAATTGGACTTGATTTCATCTCCAACAAGAAGAAGTCCAAGAACAAGAAGAAGGGACGAGATCAAGTCAAGAATTCGGCCAACATTATTTTCTTCAAGTGCAAGAATGTTGGACACCATGTGAGATCTTGTCCATTGAAGAAGAAGGCTTCAAGTGTGAAGCATCAAGGGAAGTGGCCTCAAGTTCAATATCAAGATAATGAAAGGCCTCTTCCCATGCCTAACCAAGATAATGCTCTCCAAGTTGAAAAGGTAAAGAAGAAGAGAAAGGGGAGCACATGTTGCTATATTTGCCGTAAGAAGGGACACATAGCTTCATCTTGTTCCAACGGTAACATATCTAAGCCTCCTATAGTCAATAATCATTATTTGCTAAAGAAGGATATTGTTGGCAATGTGTTTGCCAAGTTTTTGGGTTCCCAGAGAAGTTTGAAAGTGGACAAGACCATTTGGGTTGCCAAGCCTATTGTTACTAAAATCTTAGGACCCAACTTGGTTGGGGACCATCAAGCTCAAACTTGATCAATAGGTGTGTGGAGGGCATTGGAGACTTGGCTACTTCATGAAGAAAAACTATTTTCACCATATGTTATGGTTAATGCCAAGTCAAGTGGATTATCATCATATCTATCAATCCAATGCTCCTCTTTGCGGTAACTTGTACTTGCATTGTTTACATTGAAAGTTACTGTGTCCCTTGCATGTTCAGTTTTGTACCTAGCATGTGCTTTTTTTTGTTGTGCTTCCTAGTATGCTTGATTTGTGTTATCTAGCATGTGTAGGTCACAATGCACTTCATATATTTGTGCGTGTGTGGTTTCAAGCCTTTATTGCTTCATTAGTTGAATCTTCCTTGGCTGGATCATCACATTATGGGGGAGTGCTATGTTTTACGAATATCACAAACCTTAAAGGTGTATGTATGTGGGATACCACCTAGTATTGTTAGTGCTATATTATCAAGGTACTATGTGGTATGTAAAGCTCATTTGAAACTCAAATTCTCATCCATTAATTATCCTTAGTTGGGTTTCATTTGCTTCTTGTGGATAATACATGGATCATCATATTATGGGGGAGTGATATGCTTTGTGCGTATCACAATCCTTGTTAATATGAACAATTGAGGGATGCCACCTAGAATGTATATTTGAGATTATCTTATATCTCCGTGGCATGCAATGTCTTGTTTACGTATGGCATTCTTGTGCGGTTTTGCCCATGGTTATCTTTAAAACCATATTTGGAAAATCATTTGATTAAAGCTATTCCAATTATTGCTTTTCATGATTATCTATCTAGTCGGAATGTTAATATTATGCTATCCAAGCATTGTGGTTATTCCTAAACTCCCATGTTATGCTTGTGTTAGTATAGATGATCATGTACTTATTTGGTTTCTACACCCAATGATAACCCGAAATACCATTTTGTTCGAATTCATCTTATTGCTCTATATGAGAGTTTGTTATCTCATTGTTTATAGTGTCCTATATCTACTTGAGTGGGGTATTCCTATGAGTATGTGTGCAGTGCATATCTTATATGCTCATTGTTTTTTTTGTTCATATGTTGAACTTTGTGTGCTATCATATGTTGATTTGTCACTTTGATTCATTTTGGACAACATGAATGACTAGTGTTGTTATTGGAAGTATTAACAGTTATGTGGTCATTTGTCCAATTTATATCTCCCTGGATTTTGGTAGGCTTATGCATGCATATTTACTATGTGTAAATTCACATGCCTTGTTTGCCTTATTTGATCCAATATATATATGGTAAATCCATCAAATTCTTAATAGCTATGATGTGCATGAAATTCAAATTCATATCAATAGGCACATATTTAAGTGGTTTTACCCTATGTGTTGTAGTTATGCTAACTACGTCGGACCCAATAAGTTTGGGGACCATATTGTACTTAAAATGTTTTAGGTACATTTGAGAAGCATTGGGTGCTTGGCTTATTCATGAAGGTGGTGGCACTATGAGGAAATTAGAGCCAAGCTTGGACATTTCATTTGATCTACAACTTCATACCAATGCTATCTCGGTAACAAGTATTTACTTCATGCATATATATAGAAATGGGGTTAACCTTGTGTAGGTTCCATCATGGCATGAATTTCTTGACTCGTTCCTGTGATACTTGTTTCCTTTCTCAAAGCATCCCAACAATGATCTCTTGTTGCTAGTTGTGATGTCTTTGATGGTTGTGTGTTTGGAGTTCATTAATATACAATAATATTATATTAAGCCATGTGCCATGCTTTCAAGCAAAGATCTCATTGGTATATTTTATGACTCCCGTTTTGATATCTTATTCCTTCCTTTTGTAACTATTTTATGTGTACATCCTTCTTTGTGGATATCATCTACCTAGTATCTTATACACGTGAGAGAAGTTACATCTCTAGTTGATATCCCTATTCTTTCATGTCCACCATTTCATTCACTTCTTATATCTTTTTGGTGGCTCCATGGAAGCATTTGTTGAATGAGTGCATGTCTTACCTCTTTCCATCTTAGTGCACTCATGTTTGGTGAAGATTGTTGTTCTCATGCTTGTCTTGACAAGCCTATTATTTCCTATCTTCATCATGGGTTGTCACAAGCTTTGATTTTTAGTTTGCTATTAGTGAGCTTGTGAACCCATTTTCTTGATGTGTGTGTGACCTTCTTAACTTCATGTGTGTGGGAAGGACATGTCTTGCACCTTGTATCTCATTTACTCAAGGCTATGTTGATGCTTAATTCTCATCCTTATACTAGTCTTCTCAAGTGCTTTGACGTGTCTCACACACATCATTTTGGTTGTGCCTATTCTTAGGTTGCCTCATGTACATGTTGCTCAACCATATGTTTGTTGCAAATGCTAGGCTTCTTTTCTTATCTATGTTTGCTTGCAATTGTTGTGTGTTCCTATTGATTTTGGGGGAGTGATGATCCTATTTTGTGCACTTGTATCCAAATAAAAAAAATTCAATTGTGCACAAATCATGGGGAGCTTCTCTATTTTCCTTAGAACACTCCTTTACCCAAATCATAATATTCTTTTATTCTTTTGGCTCATCGGATCTTTTGATTGCTTGCTTCACTTTGTGTTATGCAAATGAGATCAATTTGTGCCATGTGTTTTGTGCCATGTGCCTTGCTATTATGACTAGGCTCAAGTTGTATAATAGTGGATTCACTTGTGGATATCATGTTCTTATCAATTGCAACCTTTCTATTTGTGTATACGAGTTTCTTTGTGGATACATATCATGATTACTATAGGCCACTTAGAAATTTTTATACATGAAAAAGTTCATATCTTCGTATCTGGTTGCATTCTATAGATTTCGATCTCCTTTAATTGTTCATCATTGAATATGTGCATTTGTTTTCACTCACATTTTGTTATATGCACACATCAAGGAGGAACTCATACTATATTGGTCTGCTAGATGTTTTGTCTTCCATTTTGGCATTTGTTGCCAATGAGGGAGAAGTTTAGAGGGTTTAAGATAAATATCTTTTCTAGTTCTTGTTGTCACTCATGCATATCTACCCTTGTTATATATTCTTATTGCATGGATGAGTCTTGTATATAGAGAAATCTTCTCCTAGGTTATGTCAACCAATATATGCAATGACATTCAAAGTTCATTCACAAATTCATATATTATCGGGGAGTTTGCTCTATATACTATGGGTGTACTATCATCAAATGCTTGTGTAGTGTATTGATGATAGTACAACCATCCCAAGTATACAATTTATCCTTGGATAAATTTCATGCTTGTTTAAAAATTCATTATATAAACCCTCTTGTTGAGATTGTCATCAATTACCAAAATGGGGGAGATTGAAAGTACATGCAGTCCCCATGTGTGGTTTTGGTAATTAAATGACAATCCTAATGGACTAATGTTTGCACTGAGATATACATTTGAAGGAAAGTTCCATTTGCAATGCATGAAGAATATTGGATGAATTGGTGGATGAAATCCATCAACATCTATATATGCATTGAGACTTGATAATGAATGACAATTCCTATGAAGAAACAATGACATCAAGTTATATAGGAAGGTTTGTTCCATGGGTGATGCAAGAAGGATATTGAATGGATTCGGAATGAATGCCATATACATGTAGTTGTGCATCAAGATTAATCATGGAGCAAAGATTAAGGTTGACCAAGATGAAGATCGAAGATTGAATTCAAAGATGGTCAACACACAAGCGCAAATCATGTGCCACTAAGATCTTGTGGTATGGTAAGAATTTGTCAATTGCGCTTTGTGTACTAACCCATACTATGTGTTGCCTATGTTTTTGAGAGGAGATTCTCATGGGCTCGCATCGAGAGAGATATTTCAAGTGTCTATGAGAGGATGACATCAAGTGTTGATGATCATGGTTGACAAGGGCAAGTTCAAGATAACTATCCCGAAGGATTACATGCTTGAAGCTTGTGGATGATCACATGATGGACACATGAAGATAAATACAAAGCAAAGCTTCCCACGTTGTGTATGGGGGAGCTACTTGAAGACTTCACCAATGTCTTGCCATTCAACTTGATCCAAGAAGAAACTTCAACTTCAAGCTCAAGTGAAAGGCTCGAGTCAAAGGTATTAGTTCCTTCGACGTTAGTGTTGTGGAGTGATGAACACCGAAGGAACACATACACTCAAGAATGGATTATTGATAGCTATGTAGTGTAGACCTTTTATGATTCTTGAGTTATAGGGATCCCGCACTATTAAGAGGGGATCAAAGGGGTTCGTGATAGATTTGCTCAAGTCAACATCTTCTCTACACAATTCCACTCATATCCTATATACCAAAGAAAATCCAAAGCCAAATAGGTTACCCAAATACATGATAAAACCTTTGCATATTTTGCATCCTCCATTTTGGTTCATCTTGGGTGGTTCTCTATGTGAGGACCTGGGTTTTTTTCATAGCTTCCAAACAAGCCCAAGATCATCAAAATCGGAGTCCGGATGTAAAAGTTGTGCCTGTTTCAGTTTCTAGGCTGCAGCAGTTTGGTTTGGCCGGATCATCCGGGTCCTCTCCCATATCATCCGGGCTTTGCTCGGATCATCCGGGTTCCTGCCCGAATCATCCGGGTTAGTCATAAAATTCATCACAGAAGCTTATTCCGCTAGCCGGATCATCCGGCTACCCACCCGGATCATCCGGGAATTGCCCGGATCATCCGGCTATGTCCCCGGACATCCGGGTATCTACTTCACCACATTGTATATTGACCTTCCCGGATCATCCGGGCATTGCCCGGATCATCCGGGTATGCGTCCAGATCATCCGGGCAGGTCAACAACTGCGGGAAACAACTCTATTTTCTTTGGGGGTATAAATATCCCTCTCCCACTCCGGGGGAGGGTTGAGCACTTCATCCCAAATCGTCCCAAGAACACACGTGGCTCCCTCTCACTTCTCCTACACCAAATCTTAGATCCCGGAGAGATTAGTGAGTGTTCTTGAGAGTTGTTCCAATCAAAATATAGATCCTCTCCCTCTCCCTCTTGTGACCAAAGCAATTCGTGATTTGAGAAAGTCTTGAGCATTTCCCCCTTGATCTTGTTACTCTTGGAGGTTGGAGACTCCTAGGCGGTAGGAGTGCTCCGGTGAGGAATCAACTTGTGATTTGTCCCCCGGAAAGTTTGTGAAGGTTTGGAGGCTGCCTCAAGGTCTACCACTAGTGGTTGAGAATCGCCTTCGTGGTGATATCTCAAGGAGAATAGGGTGAGCCTTCATGGCGTTGGTGTGCCTTCGTGGTAACATCCACCTCTCTAACGGTGACTAGCTTCCCTCCAAGGAAGTGAACATCGAGATACATCCTCGTCTCCGTGTCTTCGGTTAATTCTAACCTTAGCCACTACTTGTGGTTTACTTTGGTCTCTTGACCTTGCATTCACTATATCTTGTTGTCCTCATTATATTGTGTTGGTTACCATATCGTAGAGATTATCTAGGCCAACACTTTATAGTCCGCAATTCATACTTGCTACTATTGTTCTATCGTGTGCTTAGTGTGAATTGCTAGCTTGTAACATTCATTTCCATATCTTGTGACATAACTTGTGTAAGCCTGTATTGCTTACTTGTGGTTGTGTGTATTATTCATTTATATATCTTGTGATATACATTGAGTAAGTTTGTGTAACTTACTTGTGCTTACTCATATCCTCGTTGTTCTCATCTTGTTTATCCTAAGTTGTTGGTGCACTTAGTTAGCCTGGTATATTTAGGATTTGTGCTTGAAAAGTATCCTCTTAGTTTATTTCCGCATTAGGATATAGCCAAATCCGTATAAGATTTTAAAACGCCTATTCACCCCCCCTCTAGGCGACATCATGGTCCTTTCAAGCGGACAGTCCGGTGCAAGTGCAATTTTGGTCCTAATGCAAGCGGACAGTCCGGTCCTCAGTGCGGACAGTCCAGTGCCGGCTGAGAAAGGTCGAACTTGAAATTTTTGGGCGGAAATTGATGGAAAAGATGTCAAATTTGCCGGATTTCATGGTGGGAAGGGTGGGGATTGTTGGATAGGGGCTAGATCCACTTGCCAAACATCAAATCCATGGACCAAAACAACCAAATCTCACAAGATCCAAAAATTGCAAGAAAAAATTTTGGGGCTATTTTTGTGGGGATTTTCGAATTGGACGAAAAACAACAAAATCAAGCTAGAAAATGGGAGGAGGGACTCCAAGATGTGAATCAACCTTGCTCATGATACCAAGATGTTGTAGGGTGCAACCCTAGAGGGGATCTTTTCACACTTGGAGGGGGAAAGAGGAAGAACACTCAAGAATACAAGGGACAAATCACTCAAACAAACCCAAATATCACATCCACTAGAGTAGCATACATGAGATCCACAAGTTTACATGAACAATTCAAGGAAAATAGCACTAGGTAAGTTCTTCCCACTAGGTGAGGTCTTGATATTGATCTTCTCCTAGAGGAGGCCTTGACAATCCAAAGGATTCTTCCCTAGGTGGGGGCTTGATCTCCAAGAGGAGGGGATACAAGGAGCAAAGCTCTCTCTTTGTGTTTCTAATACTTTGCTACCCCTAAAAACTGAGAGGAGCACAAAACATATAGTCTAGGAGTGAAAGGGTATGGGCCTCGGAGGTTACACGGGCTTCTTAGCCCAATTCGTAGCGAAACTGGGCCTACCGAATAGTCCAGTGTGACGGACCGGATAATCCGGTGAGTACAGACGCATTTTCGGGTGCCACCGGACTATCTGTTGTGGGGACTATACTGTCTGGTAGTGCAATTTCTGTGCGACCAGACTGTCCGCTGTGGAGACCGGACTGTCCGGTAGTGCAATTTCTGCATGCTTCTTTTTCTTCATCTTGACACCTCCGGTCAGCTCTTGGGTCTTGGGGTCCTTCTCTTAGGCCTTGGGGGTACTCCTTAACCTCTTGTCGGAGTTCCTCCTCGTACCTAATGGAACATTGCATATTTTGGTGAGGTAGCAACCAAGTTCCATTCATGTCCATATCTATCTCAAGTAGGAGTGAGTTCACCTCAGATTCAATGGCGCGTGCTCGAGCTCTTGTCATAGATCCACTTGGTGCTTGATGCATTGGTGTAGATTCCATGGGGATGATGGAAGGATGCTCCGCATCACCATAGCCATGTGTGTTCAAGAAGAGGAAAGACTTAAAACCTCATATAGTGGTTCTCTGAACTATGTGAGGGACAATAAAAAAAGAACTACAATCAAAGTGGCAAAGGTTCTCCTTTAAAGCCACATGGAAAAGCTCCCACGCACCATCAGCATGAGCAAAAGCCTTTTCCAGTGGACAAAGACACATGTCTCCACTGTAAGCAGACTGGGCACTACAGGAAAGATTGCCCTGTTTGCCTAAAGTCAATAATGGCAAAGAGAGGTAACAACATTGTTTCCTTTGCAAACGAATCTTTGTATACACAGTTTTTGAAATCTACTTGGTGGATTGACTCAGGTGCAACCGTTCATGTTGCAAATTCATTACTGGGATTCCATTCGACGCGGACTAGGCAAAGAAGCGAAAGATGCATTGAAGTTGCAAATGGAGTTCAAGCAGAAATTGAAGTTGTCGGCGACATCTCCCTGGAGTTAGCTGATGGATTCAAGCTTCTGCTTAGAGATGGTTTATATGTTCCTTAATGTCACAGAAACTTGATTGTTGTTTCCTGTTTGGACAAAGATCATTATGAATGTTATTTTGGACATGGCAAGTGTGCCATACGGTTTAATAATGCTTATGTGGGTGATGCTTTACTTCACAATGAGCTTTATTTTTATCACTGCGTGAAAAAGTGTATTCTGTGTGTAATCTGAATGAGCATGTTTCCGTGTCGAATAAAGAACAAAAGAAAAGAAAGAGAACTCCTGGCTCATCGAAATTATGGCATTGTCGCTTGGGCCATATTTCGAAAGGGAGAATATAAAGACTAGTTAAAAACGAAATTATTCCTCCATTAGAGTTCTCAGACATAGAGCAATGCATGGGTTGCATTAAAGGAAAGTATGTAAAACAAATCAAAAAGGATGCAAACCATAGCATAGGAACACTAGAAACCATTCACACTGACATTTGTGGACCATTTTCGGTGAAAAGTGTGGATGTCTATGACTCGCTCATAACATTCATAAACGATTACTCCCGATATGGTTATATTTATCCAATCAAAGCAAGATCTGATGTGTTGGATAAATTTAAAATATTCAAAGCTAAAGTTGAAAATCAGCGTGATAAAAGAATAAAGATAGTAAGATCTGACAGTGGGGGAGTAATGCGGTTGGCACACTCCATATGGCCAAGTCCCTGGACCTTTTGCAAAGTTCTTACAGGAGACTGGCATAGTGGCCCAGTATTCAATGTCGGACGAGCCTCAGCAAAATGGAGTAGCTGAAAGGTGTAACCGTACACTTATGGATTGGTGCACAGTATGATGAGTTATTCCACTTTGCCATTGGGATTATGGATGGAGCCACTTAAAACCGCCATTCACATTCTCAATAGAGTACCAAGCAAGTCGGTGCCCAAAACACCATACGAGCGGTGGACAGGAAGTACCCTCTCTATAGCACTTGAGAGTCTGGGGGAGCCCAGCTGAGGCAAAACTGTTTAATCCAAATATTTTTTTTTGACTGGGAACTGTGGGGCAAAACCCCCACAGCAGATCAAAACTTTACTAAAAAAGAGAATAGTTACAACAGGTTGATTACAAGGAGTAACCAGAAAACAAAAGAACATAATGAAAGCTTACAAAAAGTAACTTAAGGGGGGAGGAAAGAGATCCATTTCAGCAAGTCATCCTTGTAAGCAGATTGAACTCTGTGCTGCATTAGGCTAATGTCATGCTTGAAAGCACAACTCCATTTATTGAAACTTGCCCTCTCACTTCTGAACACTTTGGCATTTCTGATGATCCAAATATTCCAGCAGGCAATGATAACCACTTCAATGAAGAAAGGCTTATTGAAACTTCTCCTTGCTTGAGTAACCAAATCAAGCATGGAAGTGCTAGCCGACCAATCAATCTGCAGATAGTTCCAGATCCTAATACTGAAATTGTAGTTGAAGAACAGATGATCCCTGGTTTCTCTAGTCAGCAAAGGACAGAGCCTACAATGAACTCCATCCTCCATGTGCCAATGCCTTCTTTCCACCATAACCTTGGTGTTCAGCCTGTCCATAATAAGCATCCAAGCAAAAACCTTGATCTTTAATGTACAGGAGGATTTCCAAATCCAACAAAGCAAAGGGTTGAAGGACTCAAACAAAAAGGTGTGAGAGTAGAACATCTTAGGCTTGAAGACCTTGGATGAGCCCTGCCAGAACCATAAGTCCTTAGACCTGGGCACTCTACTGTGGGAGTCCATCAAATCCTTAATCAAGTTGAACTCATCAAAAGCTTGAGTAGATAAAGGAAGGTGGAAAAGTTGGTGCATGTCCTGAGTATTGAAAATTTCCTTCACTGAAGCCCAGGGATCCTTTGCAAAAGAAAATAACCTTGGAAATCTTGTCTGCAAACAAGAAACTTCACTGCCAAGATTCCAATTATCTGACCAAAAAAGAGCAGTGTCCCCTTCATTAGTCTGCACCCAGGAGCAATCTCTAAAACTCTGCATTACTTTACAAATATCCCTCCACCAGAAAGAGCCACAATCATTTGTTCCCTGGGGCATTCCTTCATAATAATATGAATCCCAAACTAGGGACACCCAAGGAATATCTCTTTTGTTGAGGAAATTACTTGCATGCTTGAGCAGCAGGGCCACATTTTGAACTCCCAAGTTGAGAATACCAAGACCCCCTTTGTTTTTTGGCCTGCAGATGAGGTCCCAAGCAGCAAGAGATGGGGCTGGCTCATCTCTATGCTTTCTCCAGAGGCACTATCTTTGTATTCTTTCTAACTGTTTTAGAATGCCAGCAGGAACAGCTAGGCTACACAGAAAGAAGATTGGCATGGAGGATAGAGCGGAGTTTAGGAACTGTAGCCTTTCACCTTGGTTAAGAAAAGAGGAGCTAGCACTCATTCTTCTTTCCATACAGTCAACTAAAGGCATGAAGTCCACCATCTTAGGCCTGGTGGTCCCCACTGGTAAGCCAAGATAAGTGAAGGGCATTTTACCAATTTGGCAACAAAAAGCAGCAGCAAGATCCTCCATCATATCAGAGTCAACATTGATTGGAATAATAAATGACTTGTGGTAGTTGACATCCAGACCTGTGGACTGAGAGAACACCTGCAACATATCCTTCAAGGCCAGAAGTTGAACCCTGTCAGCAGGTAGGATAATCAATGTATCATCAGCATACTGGATCACAGGGTAATCTCTATCATGGCAGGGAATAGGGAGATGAATAATTCCCTTCCTGAACATATCATTGATCACTGTCTGCAGAAGATCAGCAGCTATGACAAAAATAAGAGGAGATACAGGGTCACCATGTCTAACTCCTTTTTTGCAAACAAACTTAATTCCAGGGACACCATTGAGAAGGACAGAAGAAGTACCAGTAGCTAGAAGCTGCTTCATCCAAAGGATCCACTTTTCATTGAAACCCTTATGCGTGAGAATTTGAAAAATAGCTTCATGCTCAATGGAATCAAAGGCCTTCTCAAAGTCCAGTTTGAGAATTACTATAGGTCTCTTGGACTGATGACATTTATTCAAAGGTCCAACCAATACAATCCTGGATTGTTCTGCTTTTAATGAAACCATATTGATTTTTGTGAATGCACTGCATAATCAACTCCTGGAATCTATTTGCAGCCATTTTGGACAGAAATTTGAGCCCCATACTAGTGAGAGAGATAGGCCTATAATCCCCCACTTCCTCAGGTGATAGCTTTTTGGGCACCAGAGTAATAAAGGAGTTGTTAATGTTCTCCAAGACAGCAGAACCCTCATTGCAAAGTTAGATCCCAAAATAGTAAGTTGCCACTTCATTGGCCATCCTGATAGATCAAAAGGTTTTTGTTTCTACTATTCAGACAGATACACAAAGTTTGTAGAAACAAGACATGCAGTCTTCTTAGAGGACGAAATGATGAGGGGAGCATGGTAGCTCAGAAAATTGATCTTGAGGAGAAGAGGGTGCATGCACCTAATCCGATGATTCAGGAGCCATTTTTTCTGACTACCTATTGTGCCTGCACTAACAATCCCTTAGGTTGCGGTGCAAGCACCTGTTGTAACTCCATCCATGACAATTGTGGGAGAAGATCCGGAACCTGTCTGTTAGGATCCGACTGACCCCGTCATTGAGCATGAAGGGGAGGTGCAACAACCACTTTTAGAAGAGGTGCCGGAAGTTGAGGCCCTTAGAAGGTCTACAAGACCCAAAAAATCAACTATTTGTACTAATTATAATGTTTATAACACAAAAATAGCTCATATGGAGGGTTGTCGGTGTCAAAACCGGCAGATCTCGGGTAGGGAGGCCCAAGCTGTACATCTAAGGATCAATGGTAACTATGGAGAAAGGACACAGTGTTTACCTAGGTTCGGGCCCTCTTGATGGAGGTAAAACCCTACTCCTGCTTGATTATATTCGAGGATATAGGGGTTACATGAGTTGATCTACCTCAAGATCGATTTGGCTAACCCTAGATAGCTAGCCTAGCAATGTTGTGATCCTGCCTCTGATCTACCCTCCGGTTTATATAGACACCAGAGGGGCTTAGGGTTGTACAAAGTCGGTTTTACAAAAAGAAATAACATATCTGGACACCTATACTTGCCATCCACGCATACGGGAGTCCCCACCGGACATGAGAGATAATCTTCAGTCTTGTATCTTGACGGCCCACCAGTCCGGCCCACATCAATAGATCGTACACCAGAGGACCCCCTAGTCCAGGACTCCCACAACGGTGATCCCGCTTCATAAGAAGAAGCCATGAGAAGCCCTCACTCATCAAAGTGGGTGAAGGCAATGGAAGACAAGATGAAATCGATGATTTCCAAAGATGTTTGGGACTTAGAGAATATTCCTAAAGGAGCCAAAATAGTAGGTTGTAAATGGGTCTACAAAACTAAGTATGACTCTAAAGGGAATGTGGAAAAGTACAAAGGACGACTTGTGGCAAAAGGATTTACACAAAGAGAATGGATAGATTACAATGAGACATTTTCCCCAGTCTCATGTAAGGATTCCTTCAGAATCATAATGACATTAATTGCACATTTTGATTTAGAGTTACATCAAATGGATGTAAAGACGACATTTTTGAACAGGGATTTAAAAGAAAAGGTTTACATGAAACAACCCAAGGGTTTTATCATGGAAGGCAAGGAAGATATGGGGTGCCGCTTGAAGAAATCCATTTATGGATTAAGGCAAGCCTCTAGACAGTGGTATCTAAAGTTTAATGAAACAATAAAAGGTTTTGGATTTAAAGAGAATATTGAGGACAACTGCATTTATGCAAAGTTTAAAAATGGAATATATTTTCCTAATCTTGTATGTGGATGATATCTTGCTTGCTAGCAGTGATGTTAGTCTGCTACAAGAAACAAAGAAGTTCTTGTCGTCAAATTTTGATATAATAGATCTTAGTGAAGCATCCTATGTTTTGGACATAGAAAAATTCACCGAGATAGGAAAAATGGAGTTTTAGGACTATCGCAGAAGGCATATTTAGAAAAGGTTCTGAAAACGTATAATATGCATGCGAGTAAAGCCACACCTGCTCCTATAGTCAAGGCTGATAGTTTTGGGAAATTCCAATGTCCCAGGAACCAGTACGAGATCAATCAAATGAAAGCAGTACCATATGCTTCGGCTGTTGGAAGTTTATAGTGTGCACAAGTGTGCACTCGCCCTGACTTAGATTTTATCACCGGGATACTTGGTAGATATCAAAACAATCTAGGCATAGAGCACTGGAAGATGGTAAAGAAAGCATTGCGTTATGCACAAGGCATGAAGGTCCTCATGCTAACATACAGGAGATTTGATTCCCTAGAGATAAGAGGGTATTCAGACGCATATTTTGTGGGAGACAGAGATGATAGAATATCCACGTTTGGATGCGTGTTCACTCTAGCTGGAGGGACTATTCCATGGAGAAGCTCCAAACAGTCAATAGTTGCATCGTCCATGATGCAGAGTTTATAGCATGTTATGAGGCCACGGGGCAGGCAATATGGTTAAAGAAATTTATACCCGACTTGAAAGTGGTAGATTGCATTGGCAAACCAGTAAAGATGTACCATGACAACCAGCCCTGAGTATTCTATGCTCAGAACAACAAGTCAAGTAATGCTGCTAAAACAATAGAGATAAGGTACTGTATTGTGAAAGATAAATTCGAGGGTCACAACATAAGTCTCGGGCATATAAGGACAAAGGATACGCTTGCGGATCCGCTTACGAAAGGCTTACCACCCAATGTGTTCAAGGAACACTTAGCCGGCATGGGTTTAAGGGAAGGCCTATGATTCCTGGATCATGAGAGGCCCGAAAAGGAACAGTTTTTGTTTCAAAATAGAGAGGTATGTTGTAGCTGTCTGATTCTATCGGCAATTGAGCTGTGACGATGAAACATACTCTATGTATTGATATGTGATGAAACTTGTAAAGTATAAAGTTAAAAGTAAAGTTGAGATCAAGGGGGAGAATATTAGGCTGATCTCCTCCCGATCGAGTCCAATGGCTCGACGGGCCCCTTGGCCCGTGTCCTAATTGGGGGCACCCGACCCTCTTATGGTTGGTGGGCCCCTGGTGCCAACGCTATAAAAAGAGAGGTGGGGACCAAACGCATGCAACACGAGGTTCACCGAGCATCACACACCCCACCGACACCCCAATCCGATCTAGGGTTGCTCTAGGCCGAGGGGAAGCTCTGCCGACACCACTGGCCACTCGCCATCGCCTCCATTTCCATCCACCATGGCCACCCCATCGGGCTCCTCGAGCCAAGGCAAAGGTAAGACTACCGGAAATCTCTAGCCTACTCTGATCCACAGCGTCTATCACAAGTTTTGCTGTTGGGAAACTTTGCATGGAAAACAAAAAAATCTACGCACACGCAAGATCTATCTGTGGAGATGCATAGCAACGGGAGGGGGAGAGTGTGTCTATGTACCCTCATAGACCGTAAGCGGAAGCGTCTAGTAACGCGGTTGATGTAGTCGAACTTCTTTGCGCTCCAATCGATCAAGTGTCGAACGCATGGCACCTCTGAGTTCTACACACGTTCAGCTCGGTCACATCCTCCACCTTCTCGATCCAACAAGATGGAGAGGTAGTGGATGAGTTCTGGCAGCACGACGGCATGGTGACGATGATGGTGAAGTGATCTCCACAGGGCTTCACCTAAGCACTACAAACATATGATCGAGGAACAAAACTATGGAGAGGGGCGCCGCACACGGCTAGAATAATGTATTAGGGAACGTTGCAGAAAATTAAAAATGTTCCTACGGTTTCACCAAGATCCATATATGAGTTCATCTAAGCAACGAGTCATGGGAGAGAGATTGCATCTACATACCACTTTGTAGATCGCGTACGGAAGCGTTCGAGGGAACGGTGATGATGGAATTGTACTCGCCGTGATTCAGATCACCGATGACCAAGTGCTGAACGGACAGCACCTCCGCGTTCAACACACGTATGGTACAGACGATGTCTCCTCCTTCTTGATCCAGCAAGGGGGAAGGAGAGGTTGAGGAAGAAGGCTCCAGCAGCAGCACGACGGCGTGATGATGGTGGAGAGGCAGTACTCCGACAGGGCTTCGCCAAGCGCTCACCGGAGGAGGAGAGGTGTTGGGGAGGGGAGGGGCTGCGCCTTGGATCAGGTGTTCAGCCCTCCCCTCGCCCCTCTATTTATAGGAGAAGGGGGAAGGGGCCGGCCCCCTCTAGATGAGATCTAGAGGGGGGGCGGCGGCCAGGGAGGGGGGCTTGCCCCCCAAGCAAGGGGGGTGCGCCCCCACTAGGGTTCCCCCCCCCCCAACCCTAGGCGCATGGGCCCAAGGGGGGGCGCCCCAGCCCTCCAGGGGCTGTTGCCCTGCCCCACGCAGCCCATGTGGCCCACCAAGAGGGGTGGCCCCTCCCGGTGGACCCCCGGAACCCTTCCGGTGGCCCCGGTACAATACCGATATGTCCCCGAAACTTTCCGGTGTCCGTATGACAACTTCCCATATATAAATCTTCACCTCCGGACCCTTCCGGAACTCCTCGTGACGTCCAGGATCTCATCCGGGATTCCGAACAACATTCGGTAATCACATACAAGTCTTCCTTATAACCCTAGCATCACCGAACCTTAAGTGTGTAGACCCTACGGGTTCGGGAGACATGCAGACATGACCGAGACGGTTCTCCGGTCAATAACCAATAGCGGGATCTGGATACCCATGTTGGCTCCCACATGCTCCTCGATGATCTCGTCGGATGAACCACGATGTCGAGGATTCAAACAACCCTGTATACTATTCCCTTTGTCAGACGGTATGTTACTTGCCCGAGACTCGATCGTCGGTATCCCAATACCTCGTTCAGTCTCGTTACCGGCAAGTCACTTTACTCGTACCGTAATGCATGATCCCGTGACCAGACACTTGGTCACTTTGAGCTCATTATGATGATGCACTACCGAGTGGGCCCAGTGATACCTCTCCGTAATCCGGAGTGACAAATCCCAGTCTCGATCCATGTCAACCCAACAGACACTTTCGGAGATACCTGTAGTACACCTTTATAGTCACCCAGTTACGTTGTGACGTTTGGTACACCCAAAGCACTTCTACGATATCCGGGAGTTACACGATCTCATGGTCTAAGGAAGAGATACTTGACATTGGAAAAGCTCTAGCAAAACGAACTACACGATCTTGTGCTATGCTTAGGATTGGGTCTTGGCCATCACGTCATTCTCCTAATGACGTGATCCCGTTGTCAATGACATCTAATGTCCATAGTCAGGAAACCATGACTATCTGTTGACCAACGAGCTAGTCAACTAGAGGCTTACTAGGGACGTATTGTGGTCTATGTATTCACACGTGTATTACGATTTCCGGATAATACAATTATAGCATGAATAAAAGACAATTATCATGAACAATGAAATATAATAATAATCCATTTATTATTGCCTCTAGGGCATATTTCCAAAAGTCTCCCACTTGCACTAGAGTCAATAATCTAGTTACATTGTGACGAATCGAACACCCATAGAGTTCTGGTGTTGATCATGTTTTGCTCGCGAGAGAGGTTTAGTCAATGGATCTGCGACATTCAGATCCGTATGTACTTTGCAAATATCTATGTCTCCATCTTGTACATTTTCACGGATGGAGTTGAAGCGATGCTTGATGTGCCTAGTATTCTTGTGAAACCTGGGCTCCTTGGCAAGGGCAATAGCTCCAGTGTTGTCACAGAAGAGTTTGATCAGCCCCGACGCATTGGGTATGACACCTAGGTCGGTGATGAACTCCTTCACCCAAATTGCTTCATGCGCTGCCTCCGAGGCTGCCATGTACTCCGCTTCACATGTAGATCCCGCCACGATGCTCTGCTTTCAGCTGCACCAGCTTACTGCTCCACCATTCAACATATACACGTATCCGGTTTGTGACTTAGAGTCATCCAGATCTGTGTCGAAGCTAGCGTCGACGTAACCCTTTACGACGAGCTCTTCGTCACCTCCATAAACGAGAAACATGTCCTTTGTCCTTTTCAGGTACTTCAGGATATTCTTGACCGCTGTCCAGTGTTCCTTGCCGGGATTACTTTGGTACCTTCCTACCAAACTTACGGCAAGGTTTACATCAGGTCTGGTACACAGCATGGCATACATAATAGATCCTATGGCTGAGGCATAGGGGATGACGCTCATCTCTTCTTTATCTTTTGCCGTGGTCGGGCATTGAGTCGAGCTCAATCTCACACCTTGCAGTACAGGCAAGAACCCTTTCTTGGACTGATCCATTTTGAACTTCTTCAAAATCTTATCAAGGTATGTGCTTTGTGAAAGACCTATGAGGCGTCTCGATCTATCCCTATAGATCTTGATGCCTAATATGTAAGCAGCTTCTCCAAGGTCCTTCATTGAAAAACACTTATTCAAGTAGGCCTTAATGCTATCCAAGAACTCTATATCATTTCCCATCAAAAGTATGTCATCTACATATAATATGAGAAATGCTACAGAGCTCCCACTCACTTTCTGGTAAACGCAGGCTTCTCCGTAAGTCTGCATAAACCCAAACGCTTTGATCATCTCATCAAAACGAATGTTCCAACTCCGAGATGCTTGCACCAGCCCATAAATGGATCGCTAGAGCTTGCACACTTTGTTAGCATTCTTAGGATCGACAAAACCCTCCGGCTGCATCATATACAGTTCTTCCTTAAGATGCCCATTAAGGAATGCCGTTTTGACGTCCATCTGCCATATCTCATAATCATAGTATGCGGCAATTGCTAACATGATTTGGACGGACTTAAGCTTCGCTACGGGAGAGAAAGTCTCATCGTAGTCAATCCCTTGAACTTGCCGATAACCCTTAGCGACAAGTCGAGCTTTATAGATGGTGACATTACCATCCGCGTTCGTCTTCTTCTTAAAGATCCATTTGTTTTCTATCGCTCGTCGATCATCGGGCAAGTCAGTCAAAGTCCATACTTTGTTTTCATACATGGATTCTATCTCGGATTTCATGGCTTCTAGCCATTTGTTGGAATCTGGGCCCGCCATCGCTTCTTCATAGTTCGAAGGTTCACTGTTGTCCAACAACATGATTTCCAGGACAGGGTTGCCATACCACTCTGGTGTGGAACGTGTCCTTGTGGACCTACGAAGTTCAGTAGCAACTTGATCAGAAGTACCTTGATCATCATCATTAATTTCCTCTCCAGTCGGTGTAGGCACCACAGGAACATTTTCCTGAGCTGCACTACTTTCCAGTTCAAGAGGTAGTACTTCATCGAGTTCTACTTTCCTCCCACTTACTCCTTTCGAGAGAAACTCTTTTTCCAGAAAGGATCCGTTCTTGGCAACAAAGATCTTGCCCTCGGATCTTAAGTAGAAGGTATACCCAATGGTTTCCTTAGGGTATCCTATGAAGACGCATTTTTCCGACTTGGGTTCGAGCTTTTCAGGTTGAAGTTTCTTGACATAAGCATCGCATCCCCAAACTTTTAGAAACGACAGCTTAGGTTTCTTCCCAAGCCATAATTCATACGGTGTCGTCTCAACGGATTTAGACGGTGCCCTATTTAAAGTGAATGTAGCTGTCTCTAGAGCGTATCCCCAAAATGATAGTGGTAAATCGGTAAGAGACATCATAGATCGAACCATATCCAATAGAGTGCGATTATGACGTTCGGACACACCGTTACGCTAAGGTGTTCCAGGCGGCGTGAGTTGTGAAACGATTCCACATTTTCTTAAGTGTGTACCAAATTCGTGACTTAAATATTCTCCTCCACGATCCGATCGTAAGAACTTTATCTTTTGGTCACGTTGATTCTCTACTTCATTCTGAAATTCCTTGAACTTTTCAAAGGTCTCAGACTTGTGTTTCATCAAGTAGACATACCCATATCTACTCAAGTCATCAGTGAGAGTGAGAACATAACGATATCCTCCGCGAGCTTCAACGCTCATTGGACCGCACACATCGGTATGTATGATTTCCAACAAGTTGCTTGCTCGCTCCATTGTTCCGGAGAACGGGGTCTTGGTCATTTTTCCCATGAGGCATGGTTCGCATGTGTCAAATGATTCATAATCTAGAGACTCTAAAAGTACATCAGCATGGAGCTTCTTCATGCGCTTGATACCAATGTGACCAAGGCGGCAGTGCCACAAGTATGTGGGACTATCGTTATCAACTTTACATCTTTTGGTATTCACACTATGAATATGTGTAACATTACGTTCGAGATTCATTAAGAATAAACCATTGACCATCGGGGCATGACCATAAAACATATCTCTCATATAAATAGAACAACCATTATTCTCGGATTTAAATGAGTAGCCATCTCGTATCAAACGAGATCCAGATACAATGTTCATTCTCAAACTTGGCACTAAATAACAATTATTGAGGTTTAAAACTAATCCCATAGGTAAATGTAGAGGTAGCGTGCCGACGGTGATCACATCGACCTTGGAACCATTCCCGACGCGCATCGTCACCTCGTCCTTCGCCAGTCTCCGCTTATTCCGCAGCTCCTGCTGTGAGTTACAAATGTGAGCAACGGCACCGGTATCAAATACCCAGGAGTTACTACGAGTACTGGTAAGGTACACATCAATTACATGTATATCAAATATACCTTTAGTGTTGCTGGCCTTCTTGTCCGCTAAGTATTTGGGGCAGTTCCGCTTCCAGTGACCCTTCCCCTTGCAATAAAAGCACTCAGTTTCAGGCTTGTGTCCATTCTTTGACTTCTTCCCGGCAACTGGCTTACCGGGCACGGCAACATCTTTGCCGTCATTCTTGAAGTTCTTCTTACCCTTGCCCTTTTTGAACTTAGTGGTCTTATTGACCATCAACACTTGATGTTCTTTCTTGATTTCAACCTTTGCTGACTTCAGCATTGAGAATACTTCAGGAATGGTCTTCACCATCCCCTGCATATTGTAGTTCAACACAAAGCTCTTGTAGCTCGGTGGGAGCGACTGAAGGATTCTGTCAATGACCGCCTCTTCCGGGAGGTTGATCTCCAACTGGGACAGGCGGTTGTGCAACCCAGACATTTTGAGTATGTGCTCACTGATAGAACTGTTTTCCTCCATCTTACAACTATAGAACTTGTCGGAGACTTCACATCTCTCGACCCGGGCATGAGCTTGGAAAACCATTTTCAGCTCCTCGAACATCTCATATGCTCCGTGCTTCTCAAAACGCTTTTGGAGCCCCGGTTCTAAGCTGTAAAGCATGCCGCACTGAACGAGGGAGTAATCATCAGCACGTGATTGCCAAGTGTTCATAACGTCTTGGTTCTCTGGGATGGGTGCTTCACCTAGCGGTGCATCTAGGACATAGTCTTTCTTGGCTGCTATGAGGATGATCCTCAGGTTCCGAACCCAGTCTGAATAGTTGCTGCCATCATCTTTCAGCTTGGTTTTCTCTAGGAACGCGTTGAAGTTCATGTTGACATGAGCGTTGGCCATTTGATCTACAAGACATATTTTGCAAAAGTTTAGACTAAGTTCATGATAATTAAGTTCATCTAATCAAATTATTTAATGAACTCCCACTCAGGTTAGACATCCCTCTAGTCATCTAAGTGTTACACGATCTGAGTCAACTAGGCCGTGTCCGATCATCACGTGAGACGGACTAGTCATCATCGGTGAACATCTCCATGTTGATCGTATCTTCCATACGACTCATGTTCGACCTTTCGGTCTCTGTGTTCCGAGGCCATGTCTGTACATGCTAGGCTCGTCAAGTTAACCCTAAGTGTTCTGCATGTGTAAATATGTCTTACACCCATTGTATGTGAATGTAAGGATCTATCACACCCGATCATCACGTGGCGCTTCGAAACGACGAACTTTAGCAACAGTGCACAGTTAGGGGGAACACTTTCTTGAAATTATTATAAGGGATCATCTTATTTATTACCGCCGTTCTAAGTAAACAAGATGCATAAAACATAATAAACATCACATGCAATTATATAGTAGTGACATGATATGGCCAATATCATATAGCTCCTTTGATCTCCATCTTCGGGGCTCCATGATCATCTTCGTCACCGGCATGACACATGATCTCCATCATCATGATCTCCATCATTGTGTCTTCATGAAGTTGTCACGCCAACGACTACTTCTACTTCTATGGCTAACGCGTTTAGCAATAAAGTAAAGTAATTTACTTGGTGTTCTTCAATGACACGCAGGTCATACAAAAAATAAAGACAACTCCTATGGCTCCTGCCAGTTGTCATACTCATCAACATGCAAGTCCTGGTTCCTATTACAAGAACATGATCTCATACATCACAATATATCATTCATCATTCATCACAACTTCTGGCCATATCACATCACATGACAATTGCTGCAAAAACAAGTTAGACGTCCTCTAATTGTTGTTGCATCTTTTACGTGGCTGCAATTGGGTTCTAGCAAGAACGCTTTCTTACCTACGAATAACCACAACGTGATTTTGTTAACTTCTATTTACCCTTCATAAGGACCCTTTTCATCTAATCCGCTCCAACTAAATTAGGAGAGACAGACACCCGCTAGCCACCTTATGCAACTAGTGCATGTCAGTCGGTGGAACCTGTCTCACGTAAGCGTACGTGTAAGCTCGGTCCGGGCCGCTTCATCCCACAATACCACTGAAGCAAGAAAAGACTAGTAGCGGCAAGCAAGTTGACAAGATCTACGCCCACAACAAAATTGTGTTCCACTCGTGCAATAGAGAACTACGCATAGACCTAGCTCATGATGCCACTGTTGGGGAACGTTGCAGAAAATTAAAAATTTTCCTACGGTTTCACCAAGATCCATATATGAGTTCATCTAAGCAACGAGTCATGAGAGATATATTGCATCTACATACCACTTTGTAGATCGCGTACGGAAGCATTCGAGGGAACGGTGATGATGGAATCGTACTCGCCGTGATTCAGATCACCGATGACCAAGTGCTGAACGGACAGCACCTCCGCGTTCAACACACGTACGGTACGGACGATGTCTCCTCCTTCTTGATCCAGCAAGGGGGAAGGAGAGGTTGAGGAAGAAGGCTCCAGCAGCAGCACGATGGCATGATGATGGTGGAGAGGCAGTACTCCGACAGGGCTTCGCCAAGCGCTCAACGAAGGAGGAGAGGTGTTGGGGAGGGGAGGGGCTGCGCCTTAGATCAGGTGTTCAGCCCTCCCCTCTCCCCTCTATTTATAGGGGAAGGGGGAAGGGGCCAGCCCCCTCTAGATGAGATCTAGAGGGGGGGCGGCGGCCAGGGAGGGGGGCTTGCCCCGCAAGCAAGGGGGGTGCGCCCCCACTAGGGTTCCCCCCCAACCCTAGGCGCATGGGCCCAAGGGGGGGCGCGCCCAGCCCTCCAAGGGATGTTTACCTGCCCCACGCGGCCCATGTGGCCCACCAAGAGGGGTGGACCCTCCCGGTGGACCCCCAGAACCCTTACGGTGGCCCCGGTACAATACCGATATGTCCCCGAAACTTTCCGGTGTCCGTATGACAACTTCCCATATATAAATCTTCACCTCCGGACCCTTCCGGAACTCCTCGTGACGTCCGGGATCTCATCCGGGACTCCGAACAACATTCGGTAATCACATACAAGTCTTCCTTATAACCCTAGCGTCACCGAACCTTAAGTGTGTAGACCCTACGGGTTTGGGAGACATGCAGACATGACCGAGACGGTTCTCCGGTCAATAACCAACAGCGGGATCTGGATACCCATGTTGGCTCCCACATGCTCCTCGATGATCTCATCAGATGAACCACGATTTCGAAGATTCAAACAACCCTGTATACTATTCCCTTTGTCAGACGGTATGTTACTTGCCCGAGACTCGATCGTTGGTATCCCAATACCTCGTTCAGTCTCGTTACCGGCAAGTCACTTTACTCGTACCGTAATGCATGATCCCGTGACCAGACACTTGGTCACTTTGAGCTCATTATGATGATGCACTACCGAGTGGGCCCAGTGATACCTCTCCGTAATCCGGAGTGACAAATCCCAGTCTCGATCCGTGTCAACCCAACAGACACTTTTGGAGATACCTATAGTGCACCTTTATAGTCACCCAGTTACGTTGTGACGTTTGGTACACCCAAAGCACTTCTACGGTATCCGGGAGTTACACGATCTCATGGTCTAAGGAAGAGATACTTGACATTGGAAAAGCTCTAGCAAAATGAACTACACGATCTTGTGCTATGCTTAGGATTGGGTCTTGTCCATCACGTCATTCTCCTAATGACGTGATCCCGTTGTCAATGACATCTAATGTCCATAGTCCGGAAACCATGACTATCTGTTGACCAACGAGCTAGTCAACTAGAGGCTTACTAGGGACGTATTGTGGTCTATGTATTCACACGTGTATTACGATTTCCGGATAATACAATTATAGCATGAATAAAAGACAATTATCATGAACAAGGAAATATAATAATAATCCATTTATTATTTCCTCTAGGGCATATTTCCAACATAATGTCATGGGTTGTGTGGCGCCCCTCCCTCATATATATATAGGTGGGGTGGAGGGGCAGCCCCTAGGGCACCCCAAGTGGCCGGCGGCTGCCCTAGGGCACCTGCCTAGCCCCCCCTTCCTTATTTGAACATGAGGGGGAAAGGAAAGGGAGATAGCTGCCTTAGGGCGCCTCCCCTTTCCTTCCCTCCCTCCTTTGGTGCGTGGGCAGGGGGTAGAGGGAGCACCAGCCCCTTGTGGGCTGCTGTGCTCTTCCCCTTTTGGCCCATAAGGCCCAATAACCTACCGGGGTCATCCCATGACCCGATAAGTACCTAGTACAACCCGAAACACTTCTGGTGTCCAAATACCATCGTCATATATACCAATCTTTACCTCTTGACCATTTTGAGACTCCTCTTCATGTCCGTGATCTCATCCAACACTATATCGTCAACGAACATTAAGCATGCGGACCCTACGGGTTCGAGAACTATGTAGACATGACCGAGACACCTCTTCGGTCAATAACCAATAGTGGAACTTGGATGCCCAAATTGGCTCCTACATATTCTATGAAGATCTTTATTGGTTGAACCGTTATGACAACATACGTAATTCCCTTGGTCTATTGGTATGCTACTAGCCCGAGATTCAATCGTCGGTATCTTCATACCTAGTTCAATCTCGTCACCAGAAAGTCTCTTTACTTGTTCTGTAATACATCATCTCGTAACTAACACATTAGTCATTTGCTTGCAAGGCTTCTTATGATGTGTATTACTGAGAGGGCCCAGAGATACCTCTCCGATACTCAGAGTGACAAATCCTATTCTTGATCTATGCCAACTCAACTAACACCTTTAGAGATAGCTGTAGAGCATCTTTATGATCACCCAGTTACGTTGTGACGTTTGATAGAACACAAGGTATTCCTCCGGTATCCGGGAGTTGCATAATCTCATAGTCGAAGGAATATGTATTTGTCATCAAGAAAGCAATAGCAATAAACTGAATGATCAACATGCTAAGCTAACGGATGGGTCTTGTCCATCACATCATTCTGCTAATGATGTGATCCCGTTATCAAATGAAAACACATGTCTATGGTTAGGGAACCTTAACCATTTTTTATCAGTGAGCTAGTCTAGTAGAGGCTCACTAGGGACACGGTATTTGTTTATTTATTCACACATGTATTTAAGTTTCCTATCAATACAATTCTAGCATGAATAATAAACCTTTATCGTTATTAAGGAAATATAAAATGACAACTTTATTATTGCCACGAGGGCATATTTCCTTCAGTCTCCCACTTGCACTAGAGTCAATAATCTAGTTCACATCGCCATGTGATTAACACCCATAGTTCACATTGCTATGTGACCAACACCCAAAGAGTTTACTAGAGTCAATAATCTAGTTCACATCACCATGTGATTAACACCCAAAGAGTACTAAGGTGTGATCATGTTTTGCTTGTGAAAGAAGTTTAGTCAATGGGTCTGACACATTTAGAGCCATATGTATTTTGCAAATTTCTATGTCTACAATGCTCTGCATGGAGCTACTCTAGCTAATTGCTCCCACTTTCAATACATATCCAGATTGAGACTTAGAGTCATCTGGATCAGTGTTAAAGCTTGCATCAACGTAACCTTTATAACAAACTTTTATCACCTCCATAACCGAGAAACATTTCCTTAGTCCTCTTTAGGTACCTAAGGATAATTTTGACCGCTGTTAAGTGACCCACTCCTGGATGACTGTTGTACCCCCTTTCCAAACTCATGGAAAGGCACACAAAAAAGCTGGTACATAGCATGGCATACTTTATAGAACCTATGACTGAGGCATAGGGAATCACTTCCATTCTGTCTCTATCTTCTGTCGTGGTTGGGTTTTAAGTCTTTACTCATCTTCACAGCTTACACTACAAAAAAAAATACACTTCTGTCATGATACGTGTTTGTCACAGTAGGTCACGTTTTTTCTCATGCATGTACATCCATGACGATTTTATGACAGAATCAAGATAGTCATACCTGTGCTGTCGTAGAAGTGTTCCATGACATTATTAAAATTATCATCACGGAAGTGTCCACTTCCACGAAGATAAATCGCGCGTCACAGAAGTGATTTCGTCAAGGGTGACCGACACATGGCATCCACCATAACGGAACGCTGTTAAGCTATCAGGTCCGATTTTGGATCTGATAACGTGTTAATAGCCGGGACCAATGGGAAATTTCCACGTGTAAAATTCGGATTGGCCGAAGGGAACACCTGTCAGCTCGTCAGTGGGCCAGATGTCGCCCGTCCATTGGAGGAGACATGCCTATGATATGTCGACACATGGCGGGGCCCAACAGAGACCCATATAGGTTAAAAAGGTCGGCCTAGTCAAAGGCCCGTAGTACTTACTCAGGTACTAGTGGGCCAGCCCAATAACGGCTTGTTTAATAAAGGCCCATTTACGGCCTGAAGCCAGATATGGCCCATTAATTGTTCGCCGAATGTTTGGGCCCAATTATAGCCCAGTGACTTTCGGCCTGTTAGAGGTCCGATGTAGACATGGGCCCATTTCAGCCCGGTGTGACTTTCGGCCTAGGAATGGCCCATGCGGCCCATGGGCCATACATGGTCCGACGGGACATTGGGCCCACTAACGGCCCGTGATAAAGGTGGCAACAGTTAAGCCCAATGTGACTTTGGGCCCATTAAAGGCCTGTCGTATAATTCGGCACGTTGATGCCTGTACTAAGATTTCGGCCTCTTAAAGGCCCATGATATCAGTGGGCCAACTAAGGCCCGAGATATGTTTCGGCCTAGTAACGGCCCGTGATATAACTGGGCCCAAAAAGGCCCGGTCTACATTTCAGCCTGCTGAAGGCCCGTCGACGACTAGTGAAAATTGAGGCCCAACATGCATTTCGGCCTGCTAAAGGCCCATGGTTTCATCTAGGCCGTAATAGGCCAGTACAATATTCAGCCTGTTAATGGCCCAACACTACCTGGGCCAAACTAAGCGCTGGGTCCACAAAAGGCCCAACTAAAATATAGGCTGATGTAAGTTGTGGGCCTGGCGCAAAGTGTGAAGGCCCCAATCGTTCGGGCCCAAGAAAGATGCAGGCCGGCCCAATGTGGCCCACTAAAAACCAGGCCTGTTAGAGGCGAATGTTTCGGCCCGGTCGACTACATTAGATTTTTTTCAGATAGCGGATGATGGCAGTAACTAGTAGGAATTAAGAACAAACCTACTCTATACAATAAAGAAATTATGGCATAGTAACTAAAAATAAACCTACACTATTCAATAAAGGATTTATGGTATATTACATCCACTGGGCATCAAAGTTCGCCACCAGTGATCATAAAGCGCAATGAAGAAGCAGATTACAAAAACTGGGCACCATTGCAGCGTAACAAAATAATACTGAACCGAGACCACTTCCAAGATAGTTCAAGAAAGGTTAGCCTTGCACGGGAACTGCTGCGCAAGCTGCTGAGCAAGGCTGTGAGACCGGCCTAGCATGTCAGTCATAGCTTCCAGGTGTAGTTGTTTAGCGATGAGGTTCTCATTGGTGTTCTCCGCAATCTTTCTTAGAGATAGGACTTCAAGTCGAAGTTGAGTTGCAGAATGCCTTTCTGCTAGAACTTGGGACTGAAGAAGTCAAACTGATTCAGACAACGAATTTTGTGAGCTTGTCTGACTACTAGTCTCAAGTAACTTGAACACTGCATCAAGACAAGACTTTGGGGTTGTCTCGCTATCTTCAAGATGTTTTGCTTTCTTTGCTACAATATATGTTGGGTTTGTCTCACAGCCTTCAGCATACTTGTGCATACCATCAGGCATATCACCCTGAAACAAAGTAGAGAGATGACATGTTTTGCACGTGTATAAACAAAGATGATAACTGTGCTGTGAATTCCATCCAATTTCAAATTAGAAAATAAAGAGTAAGTTCAAAATATTAATAGCATAATTTGGCATTGTTCATAATGCGGGGAGCTTCACCACACTACTAGATTACCATGTCAACATAACAAGCATAGATGAAGGGCAAAGAAAATCATTGTATCTATTTTGGTTAATGTGCATGGCATGTTGTTCATATCATCAGCCACATCAGTAAGATAAAACAGGAGATGACAAGGTGCAAATGTGGGTTGCTTCACCACACACTGGATTACAGATCCACAAAAACAAGCATACATATAGGGAGTATTGAGTAATGTGCATGGTATGAATAAATAATTTGGTTTTACAAGTAAAACTTAGAACTTACGGTTCTTGCGAACATGCATTTTGATAGAAACAGCAAACTAAACAGCAGTAAACGATAGGGAGTATGAGCAAATTAAACAGCAGTTGAGGATAAAGGCTTTAAAAGGACTGACTTACATTAACAGTTAACATCGGCTTTATAATGCCTTCTCCATGTCAAGGGAAGGATAACTCAAAAATTTCAGCACATAATCTTCTTCATAAGCATTGCCTGTACTCTACATTTTGTAGAGAGTAATTATAGATATGATAATACTGGAAGGTATAAAGGATAATGAAGATAAGATGCATATTGATGCTACATAATCAACTACCAATCCCTGGAAGTACAAGCATTATAGGACAAAATGTACTGACAAGAGCAATGGGCTACACTTCTGCACTGGCATTGTCTCTGTATTCTACTTTTTGGTAAGATTAAATATAGATCTGATCTTTTTTAGTAAATGGTGGGCGAGGGAGATAAGATGCAGAATGCTACACAATGAACCAATCTATCTTACCATAATACAAGAGTGTTTTGAACACTGGTGTACTATACAAAACTTTCTTATATTATGGGACGGAGGGAGTAGCTGTTAATGTAAGTACAGTGATAGACGATGTTCAGTCCTTACAAGAGGACTATAGAGCTAAACCTCTTCAAAGCATTGGGTTGATTCTAAATTTATGTAAGAGTCCATGTGGATCTTATAATGTCCACCAAATGGATGATAACGAGGCTAACATGTGCAGTGATGCTACATAATCAAACAACTATAAAAGTAAGTATGGTCATACAGAGCAAGAGGTACTCACATGAGCAATGCAGTGTGCAGTATAGTTGTGAGATTCTGTGGTCCCTTGAGAATGAATGTTCTTCTGCTAACAGTTTTCGTACAAGTGAGACGTTAAGGCAAATGCAGAAATGTAGTTCAAATTGTGATGTGATATCATAGACAGTACCTTACGCTGCAGCCGAGACCAATGTGTAACAAGATTATTCCAGTCACTGTCAAATAAATGTAGCACCGAAGACTTTATAGAAATTTCGTTTAGAGGCTTGCCATCGAAGTGCACTTGCCTCAGGTAGGAATGATACTTCATCAATGAGTGCTTGAAAAGCGCAACCAACCCTTGCTCGTCTTCACAGTCCAGTTTGGTCCTCGCCTATTTAAAAGAATGATATCTTGTGTCTTCTGTCAGCAAAAACATATGCAATAATGACCATGAATAACATTAGTACATTACTTATGCGTAAGTTGCGGAGGAAGACTGTAAATTGTTCTGTGTCTGCGGTATAATCTTTCCATGAAGGAAAGATGCGCACAAAGTTCCTGACAACAACATAAGCTTCGTCTTCTAAACTGGGAAGAAATGGAACAGGGGTCCTATTTGCTGCAATTGGGGCTCTCTCTGGTTCGAAAAGGGATTTGGCAACTGGATTTGGTGTACTCTTTGCTGGAATGGGGGTTTTGTGTCGTAGAGATGGTGCTATGTCAACTAGCATGATCATACTGTTTGCTGCAGTTGGGGTCTGCTGAGTTGGGGCATTAGAAATGACCAGTGTAGTAGGGCTAGAGTCTGCTAGAGTTGGGGTGTTTTGTGGGTCAGGTGATATTGCAACTACACCTAATGGGCTATTTGATTTATCAGGTGCCACTACCTTTTCCAAATACTTTGCTTGTGCTCCTCCACGATCAGCAATCGTCCTCTTCCTTTTGAACGTTTGATACACAAGAATAGCATTTGAATGGATAAATATGGTATGATGACAGATGGAATATGTACTGAACATGGATAGGCAGGGCATATTCACATACACGATGTGTAAACTAAGCTAATGGCAGTTCAACAAACTAGAAGCAATGCAAAGCATTAGTTGCAAGAGTTGTGTGACCAATATAACCTTGGAAAGTTAGAGCAAGCACCTTGATGGGTGAATAAGATAGGGCATCTGCCTCTGACTCCTCCACTAGCGAGCTACATTGACTTAGGTCTCCCTCTAGCTCAGAATCACTGTTAGGATCATATTCTGAGCATGAATCTATAGGTGGGGAGTGTTTGCATTGCATTGCATCCAGACTTGATTTAAGTCCCTTAATGCCAAGTTTGAGAGCCATGGCATTTTTTTTGCTTTATTCTTTTCATGCGTGCAAGCTCATAATCATTATGATGTTGTTCAGAATCTGAGATTTATGAAAACATAAAAAGTAGTCGGATTATCTATGGAATGCATTGCGGATTCAACTCGGAGAGTGTCTCTCTATAAACCCCTGCATATGCAAAGTTCACCCCCCAACCGTGCTGACCAGACCACACACAGAAATACAAACCCCTTATGTCTCTATAACAGGCGGACACACATTTCAAAACTGAAGTAGGAACATTAGAATCATATGAAATTCGTATTTGAACAAATAAACTAAGGAATTATGAGTGGCATAATGTTTAGCTTCAAGGGTGGAGTGTTGGTAGTGCGACACAAAGCAAGTAGGCAGATTGTATTCCATGTAAAATATTGAAGCCTAGGTAAAAGCTAGAAATGACACTTTCTTTCTATACAATGAAGTGTTGGTTGCCCACACATGATGGAAGAGATCACATAGAGAAATACTATTCACTCATGTCTAGGGTTCCAGTACTTTGAAACAGGGTGGTCCACCCTAAAGGAATATTGACAACAAATATGACAAGGCAAGCATAGATGTAGTGAATCAATCATTTACTTGTGAGCTTACTAGGACAAGTATGCAGAATTGTAACTGCAGTAAGAGACCGTCCAAAATCTGAATCAAGAAGTTTGTCTAACACTTATTGTTTGCAACTAATCGACGTGAATAATTGGATATTATATCGAATGAGTAAGAAAGACAAGTAAAATTGTCAACAAACCTGGCTTGTAGTAGTAATCTGGGTCAATGTCACTACGACCAACAATCCAAAATGACTAGTGTCTGTTCCTAGGGCCGGAATTTTGAAAACCATGTGAACTTTATAGGTACTAAAGATTACTCAAATACATCTGAACCATTAAGTGTAGGTAGCACTCAACACACAACAAACCCTAATGGCAGTCCTGCCTAATGAGTAATGAATCAATTAGAAAACGGGTGATGAGGAGTGGCTGCTAAGTGTTGAGGACGTATCTCAGGATAAATCGGTTTGGCTTAGTGGGTGCTGCACGCCTGAGCCCTGAACGGACTGGGAAGGTAGGCACGGTGGCGCGCCCGGGCAGCGGTGACGCTGTTGGGCGAGCGGCTCCTGACCTCCTGTTAGTATGGCGTCTCCTCCTAGAGTCATGCCGTCCGGGGACGGCAAGTCGCCGGCGAGGCAGGCGGCTGGGGGCGAGTAGAGATCGGAAGCACGCAGCAGAACAGAGGGGAATCGGGGCCTAGGATGACCCAAATCCCAGGGTGGGCCTGCCCACCGTGGGCACCCTGTAGAGATACACACCTGAGCGGCGAACATGCATTTTTTAAACTAATTTAGGAACATTTAGTTGACCCATTAAATGACTCTATTTTAATAATATCAGATTCGTATTTGAACAACTAAGCGTGTTTAGCTTGATGGGTGGAGCAGTGCTATTATGACACGAAGCATGTATTCTGATCATATAGTGATCATAAAAGGGGGAAACTCTAAGCATTTTTTAGCAAAAGAGAGTTTCCCCTCCCATTTCTATTAAAGAAACTACCACGGAACCAACCTGGTCAATTAAACCCTAGCATGATCAATTAAATAGTATTATGATTGTGCCATGGCAGATTTGAAGCTGCAAACCGGCAAAATGATATTTAGCATCCATTGTTTGCTTCAAACTAAGAACTAAATTCCAAGAGCTGAAAAGAAAGTAGAGTAACCAAGTTACGATCTATTTTCTGGTTGAGATCAAAAAGTTGAGGAGATATGAAGTACCACCTCTCTTGCGGCGTCGTGTAGGCATCGGGGGTGCGCTGGCTGTCAGTGGCGTTGAAGCAGATCTGCGATTGTAGATGGGTGCATCGGGGGATAAGTCCCATTGTGGTGGAAGAGAATGTCGTGTGAGCGGCCCCGGCAAAGAGGACGACGGCGCCGATGAAGCGAGAGGACGCGATGTAAGGCTCTTGGTCCTTCACCGTGGATGAGAAACATCCATCTCTAGCAGTGGACGACGCAGTCTTGGTAGGCGCTCCGGCATGGTGGAGGACGGTGGCGATGGATGTGGTGGAGGACGGCGGCGATGGATGGGGTGGAGGACGGCGGCAATGGATGGGGTGGCGGATGGAGGAGGCTCGTGTGGGGATGGTGTTCTAGCACGGACGGTGTATGAATGGGAAAATGGAGGGAGAGGTATGGGGAACCATGTTTTTGGGACGCGCCTGTCTGAAATATGGGAAAGTTACGAACTTAGCCCCCGTTTAAAATTTGGACATCTCGTCGGTTGGGGATAGGACGGTAATCTCGCATCTCACCAATATTTGCCCAGAGCAATTTTGGGCGAGGAGAGGGTAGTTGGCGCCCATGGTTGGCGCCCATGGTGTATGAACGGGGCTGACAGGTAGGGCGGTTGTGTCACATCTGAGTGAAGTTACAAACCTGCCCCTATTGAAAATATTTGCCTACATCGATTTCGGCCGAGTCGAGTTTGTTTTGCCGCCCACCGTGTATGAATGGGGAAATGGAGGCAGAAACAGATGTCTTTCAGACGAGCTTGAATCAAGTGTGTTTTTTCGCCCATGTTTGGCGCCCACCGTGTCAGAATGGGCTCAGAGACGGTCGTGTCACGTCTAATTGAAGTTACTAACCTACCCCTATTTAGAGCAGTGGAAATCGGGCCGATGGATTGTCCGTGTAATGGGTAGACATTGATTTCCATCTCCCAAACACTTGGCTTCGAGCAGCCGACGTGGGAGTGGACATTTTGCCGCTTCTTTCGAATTTTGGTACAATAAGCATCCACGTTTACCCTGGCAACTAAATTCGAATCCATTTTGTATTCCTATACGAATCTTTATAAATCATTCTATGTGTTTTTATATATCTTCAAAAGGACGACAAAGATGTATTCCACTGTCATATATGAATATGGTTTACAATGCCGATACTCAAATTCAGAAGCTAGAATCCAGTTTAAGGTGAATTCGAATATTTGGAACACTTCATGTCCAACTGAAATGTCACACGCAGCATAATGTGTACTCCCATTTAGATATGTACACAAGCGATGTATCAAGATTCAAATACTGACTCAATCAACCAAGAATGTACAGAACTAACAGACATATAAACACTTATAGAGTATATGGATCAATAATATCAACTAACATACATAAGCCAGGCCGCTATACTTTTTTTGCTACAACAGCATCCTTTTTTTAGCCAAGCTACTACAGCATCTTGGCCCTTTCCGATGCGTGCCACTTATGGTCCATCTATACTACTATTATTGCTGAATGCACATTCAGCCCGATTGGCATATTTGTAGGTCTAGCACAGCAATCAAAATGAAATGTCTCCGAGTCTTATCAATTAATACAGACTTGTGCTCAAATAAAATTACAAACCAAAAAAGACAATTATTACATGATCTCTAAAACAAATGGTTTGATTGATTACGTGAACAAACAACACAAAGGTTATTCAACGATGGAAAGAACATTTCACCTATTATTTACCAAATGAGAATTTAATTTCCATTTTTTCCTTCAGGACCTTAACAATGCGGTCAGTCTCAGCTTGCTTCATTTTGAAATCCACCAAATATTTAATGGTCGTCTTCAGTACTGCTTGTGATTGTGATGTTTGCTTCCTCAACATGTCAACTTCATCTCTAAGTGCAGAAGCAGAATCTCTTTCTACCACTAGTTTAGCCTCTAGAGCATCAGCAGTTGGCAATTCATAATGCACGATTGGGCCGGTGCCACTGCTGTGGGATGATACAACGTCCATGGGGACCTCGCTCTTTGATCTTGGGCTAACCTGTTTTGCCATTAAAGTTCTGATTGGATTCAGAAAAGTTGAAGTTAGCAAAACATCTCAACTAGGAGTTATAACAGCAAACCAGTTAAACAAACAAGGAATTAAAGAGTTTCAATTGGATGCTGAAAAGTAGTTATTAACATCATTGTAACCCGTTGTTGCAGCAACAAAGCAGTTAAACAAACAAGTAGTTATTTAAGTTCAGGCAATCAGGTAATTCTTAACAGTAAGTATCAAACACATAGATAGGCGTAGTCTATAATAGGATTAACAGGTTGTGGCCTTATGTAATCAGTAGCAAACTAAATTAAGCCAAGCAACATAATTGAACAGTTTTGCAATAAGTGACTAATTAAAATTCTGAGAAGCAGGTAACTGAACTTACGCTAGCTCTTTGTACAGGCACACTGCAACTTCTTTTTCTCTTACAAGGTTATACGAAGGAGTCCATGGCATCAATTGCTTGGATACGCAGCCCCAATACTTCTTTCTTCCATACTGTATTGGTAAGTCGAATGGTTAATCTGGTAAGATGGTGCATCCTTGATATTTTATATGAGGACGTGTAGTCAGACTAGTTGTAGCCACACACATCACACTAGCTTTTACTATATATTTCATGCGATTACTTTTGGCATATCGAGATCTAAGCAATCTACAGTAGGATGAAAAGACTGGCATCCTTCCCATTATTAGCAAACTCAGTTCATAGAAACAAGCAATTCAACCATTCTGTGGGTAAATCAAAAGCGCCACTGGAATATTTTTCACTACCCCAATCATACATGCAAAAAGGGGCGACGCCACCATAGGGGCTGGTATGGGCGGCCACCTCTGGTGGCTGGAAAGTGTGCACCTAGTTTGACTCATCCAGGTTGGCCCAGGCTAGTTTTGTTTGTCCCAACGCACAAGCAAGAAATGTATAAAATGAAGAAAAATGTTTCAATTTGGATGAGCCAATAACATAAGTGCAAGGCAGGCCCTATAGCAGGCTTGCGGCCCAAACGAGCGCCTCCCATATCGATCAACAGCAGGAAAAATCCCAATTCGTTCGCTCCAGCCTCCAGTCTGGTTCGCACCTAACCTAGCCGCCGCTGGACAGACTGACACGGCACTTCCTCGCGCCCTCGTTGGAGGGAGGTCGCCGGGCTTCAAGTGAACGGAAGGACAAGAAGATCAAGATCCAACCCTGGGTGTAGCCTGTGTGGGAGGCAGCAGCGGCAGCAAGGGCATGGCATCGAGCTTGCACAAATGGACAGTCGCACCTTGCAAGAGTAGCATGCGCAACGAGTAGGTACATCACATCTTTGATTATATCTAATTCAACTGTTCAATTTCTGGCCAATAGTTAAACATGACAGTGTTGTAAAACTGCTTGTATGTAGGGAATCTATGAGAAAATGAAACCAATTTCTGCTTATTTTATAACTCCCCCAATCAATACTGAACTGACTGAATCTGATGTATCTAATCAAGTTTCTGGTGCAAACATACAAGCTCATGTTGTTCTTGAGCCTGAAGTGTCTAATGAACAGACTGCTAATGAAGGATTTGATGCAAACATTTTACATGCTCCTGGTGATGAACA
Organism: Triticum aestivum; assembly: GCF_018294505.1. Taxonomy (NCBI): domain Eukaryota; kingdom Viridiplantae; phylum Streptophyta; class Magnoliopsida; order Poales; family Poaceae; genus Triticum; species Triticum aestivum. The sequence continues at coordinate 361,721,897 of NC_057810.1, forward strand.
TATAGTGTCTAATGAGGGATCTAATGCAAGCATTTTGCAAACTCCCATTGAAGGATTTAGTGTCTAATGATGATCTGCTATGTTGAGAGAGACATAGAGATTTGCAGGCATTGATGACAAGCAAATTATAGTGCATTTTCATGGCTTGAGGAAACGTCAAGGCCATCTACCAGAAAGTTCCCATATCATGACAACGTAGCATAAATACTTTTCTAATCTGTTGTTTGAAACTATTGGCATACTTGGGCAGGATAGATATATTGATATGCAGTTTGTGCACTGGTTATAGGTGCAATTACACTTCGATAATTTCAGCCAGAGAACGAATAATTCAAGCAGGTACAGACCATGTTTGTAGTCCTTGTACACCATGTTGCATTTTGTGTTGTTTGGTGCTTGCATCATTTAGTGTTTATAATCTGAACTACTTTGGATCATTAGCTAGTTTTCAAAGTGCATGTAGCTTCACATTTCTCAAGTTATGTTGATTTCCGGAGTGCAAGTGCCTTTGTATTTTTTAAGTTAAATGTTTGCCCCTGGTAACTTGAATTCATGGATCCGTCACTGCACACAAATCATACACGAATTCTAGTACGAGTTCAATGAAATGCAGGGACTTGCGCTAGCTCGCCGTACAGGCTCACTGCAGCTCTGCTTGCACTTGGGATGTTCCATGTACAAGTCCATGTTACCACTTGCTTGGATGTGCAGGCCTTGTGCTCCTTGCATCCCCCTCTACATTTTTGACACAGTGAATGGTTGATCAAATAAGAGGAATTGACCTTGCTATTGTACCGGAGGACAGATACTTACAAGGTTATACGGGTGTGCAAGATGTGTACCAGATCCCGTAGCGCCATCATGCTTCGCTAAAAAATATTTTGCTTGTTTCAGATGATATCTCCAGAATAAATAAGAGTTAAAGTCAGAGTTGCATATGCGTGTAAGCTAAGAGAGGAGTGAAAGGATATCCAAACATCATCAGAACAGTGCACACGGGAGTGACGTGTGGATACCTAGTTCAGGCCGGCGTTTGGGCATGCTTGCCTAGCTAGAGTGCAGGTCACTTCAGAGCCATTGAGGGTGATGTGCTGGTGTTGGCTGGCCGCACACGGATGCAGATCTTGAGTGGCAGCAGAGTGCTACGATGCGGTAGACAAGACCGTTGGTGAAACCCCAACGGCCTCGGGGGGCGGGGGTGCGATGATGTGCTCGGTGAAGTAGCCCCAATGAGGTGGGAGACGGTGTCGGTGAACCGCACCTGACGTAGTGGAACTCGGTGTCTGTGGGGCACGTCAGTTGCGGTGGCCGACGTTGTCGGTGGACCACCCGGTGCGGTGGACAAGGGCGTAAATGAGGTAGCTCTGGTGCGATGGTGAAGCACGACCGTCGTCTTCGTCGTTGTCGTCTGGCACAGAGGCGGGGAAAGAGACAAGACGAGGGGTGATTCGAACTTTGCTTGGGTTGGCGGCGAATTAGGGATTTGAGCAATCTGGGCATGGATGGGGACGGTGGAGAGAGGAGATTTTGCAGGGCTAGAATTGGGGCCGCTACATATTTCAATCCGAAACATGGAAGCGCGAACTTATTTTTTCATCGTCCTTTTTGGGGGGGGAGGGGGGAGGCGGTGGGTGGCTGGGTGCTAAGCATCCGTCCGACACACGTGACCACCACGACACAACCTTGGTCTGCCTGGTCCGCCTACATTTGAGAATGCAAAGAATCTTCTTTCATTTGGAAATGAATCTATATGTATTACCATGCCCGTGTTTACCTTGCAAATAATTAGTCATTCGAAACGAGATACTATAAATTAATTAATGAGGAGTTATTTGGAACAAAAATCAAAACGGTATCCACGCTAACGTGGATTAGAGTGTGTGTCACATAATTAGTTATTTGAATTAGAGTGTGTGTGTCACATAGCGATCTCCAATTCTAACGTGGATTTCGCATTTCACTATATCCACACTACTTTTTTAATACAAATTCATATGTATATGATGAACACCATGGTAATGAGAAAACTTTTGGATGGACTCAAACATATGACCTACAAAATAGCACAACAAATCGAGTCAATGTCAACTTTTCGAAACCTAGTATAGCGCGAATTCGAAATAATTACCCATATGCATGGTCCTCGTTCAAATCTTACAATGTACACCAAATTGAAACATCGATATTAAGTCTCATACTATCTACATTCAAATGTTGTTTTTAGCCCTCCCCCTCGGCACACATGCTACATACTTCCTGTATCGGTCAATCTTCCTCTCCTAACCACCTTAGGAAGCTATCAGTTTCCAACACACGTTCATTCTTTCTCTCCATGTTTCGATCTCTAACTCTCTCAACTACAAAACCCCGTTTTTCCACTCTGTTACCAAATGTATTTACCTCACACACACCCGCTATTACACCCCATGTTGATCTCTCTCTCTCTCCCTCTCCCTCCCACCCTCTCGCGCTAGATACATGCATTGCCTATCTAGCCCCCTAACCTCTCGTGCGCACGCACGCACGTTGTCTATCTAAGTCACTCCCTCGAGACTGTCTCACTCTTTCCGCACGACGGGCCACACTCGCTCAATCTCGCTCTCTTTATCTAAGTCTCGGTTAACCTCATTTTCTTTCACACACAAATGATATATCTCCCTGTTCGGGCCTTGATCGACACACTCTATACTCTCTCATGCAGATTGTTTATCTAGGTCAGTCCATCCAAGACGCCCCCACTCTTTCGACCTCATGGTGGGCCACGCTCGCTCAATCTCTCTCTCGCTCTCTCTCTCTCTATATATATATATCCCTCTCTCTCTCTCTTTATATGTCTCGATTGACCTCACTCTTTCTCGGTCAAAAGCGATATCACCATGTTTGAGCCCAATTTGACCTATTCACATTGTATACTCTCTCGCGCACATTGTCTATCTAGGTCACTCTCTCCAACCCATCTTACTCTTTCGATCGCACGACGACCCACACTCGCTCAATCTCTCTCCCTTTATATATGTGATCGATTGACCTTGCTTCCTCCCACGCACAAAATATATCTACATGTCTGTGACTGGATCATCTCTCAAGCTCTATCTTACAGCCCTCACCCTTGCCAAAAGCTCAATCGAACAATATCTTTCCAGAGCATATATATTTGTTCAATGAATGTCAGACCACACTCACTTTGTCTCTCTATCTATATGTCTCTCGATTGACCTCGCTTTCTCACGGCGTATCTTCCACACATTGAAGGTACCTCTCCATCCCTCGCAAAGCCGGAGCAATTTACATTGCGAGGGGCACTCCAACCTTGGATAATTTGTGTAGGCATTTATTTCGGTCGATTTAGATTATATTTTCTTAGCATTCGGCCCACAACTACTCCAAACACCGTTGCAATCCCCGCACCTCCCCCAGTTTATTTCCCTCTGGCTCGGTCATCGCTCTCTAGCACGTCCTTTCTCGCCTTCAACGTCGTACCATAGTATTATTGGCAAAACTCTATTGTTCTCTTTAATTATTACAAATAAGCTACAAAACTACACACCGATAGTCCACTTGGAATGGAAAAATTTTTGACCCACAAATTAAAGTGCTACAAACTACACACCGTGGAGCCCACCTGTCATGAAACAAATTTGGACTCATATACAAATTAAAAAATAAAGGACGAGGATCGAACATGCGACCAGGCCCTTCAAGCCGCACGTCAATAGGCAACATACATAGAACAACAATGTTTGTTGTACCCCCCTTGTTCACATAATATCTTTATATTACCACAGCCTATTTAATGGATAACATGTTATATTGTTTTTAGTATATTAGTGGGACCGGCTCGTTAGCACGTACTATTTGCCTTCACTTACTGGTGGGTTACATGTGTGCTCTCTCTCTCTCTCCTCCCCTTCTGTGTTTAGACGCACGGGCAAACACGAAGAACTCGCGAGATGTTGCTGTTGACCATATATGGACGCGTTCACAAGTTACGGCACCAGTTTCACGTACTAGCAGCACTAGTCAGTGTGTACGTGCAATGCACATTAATTTAGAAGTATATTAAGTGCATGTGGATATTAAGTAGGATATTATTTGCGTGTTATTATGTGATTAGCTCTATTTTTGGGATGAAATTAACTACACGCTAAATGTGTTGAGCGCTTAACATTGAAGCAGTCTAGGTCGTTGGATGATAAGGAATACATGTGGCTTGATGACGTTTTATATTTAATTTGATACGGCTCTAGCAGAACATTCAATCGATCAAACCATAGATTTTGTTCAGTCTGACTCCGACTTTAAATTATACGGTGACCGATCTAAAATAAACGGAAATGATAAATGTTTGGATTTTAAGCATGGCAATCTGAATGTTTTTCATGGCAAATTTAGATTATGCGGCGACGGCGGGGGTGTCTTGCGGTGGGAAGCGGCTCCTCTGCCGTGCTCTGTGTGTCGTCAGGCCACTGACCGACGGCAACAGCGGCGTCTTGCACCGTTGTTGGCGTACTCCTGGACATTGGCCTAGCTTCAAGGAAGGCCAAAATGTTCTGGACTTCGGAGCGAGTCAACTGGCGGGAGGAGGCGACTGGCGTTGGTGCAAGGAAGCGGTCGACGGCGTCCATGCATGCTGATGAGGGGGGCACTGGCACCCGCACGGGGACAGGCGCTGGCAATGGCGCACCGGAGACATTCATGTGCACCCGCACCAGCACGGGCGCGCACATCAATGCACGTGCAGGCGCATGCGTTGGCAGGTGCACGGGCACCGCCATGGGTGTGCGCATCAGTGCACGCGTAGGCGCATGCGCTGGCAGGTGCACGGGAGCATGAAACTCAGTGGGGACCTCGTGGAACCTCGTGGCATCAAGCTCGGCATGCGGCTCCTAGCCCATCAATGCCATGGGGATGGGTGATGGCTCAGTCGGGGCGACGGGAGCCGGAACGGGAGCGGGGACAGGCGCAGCGTCTTCCCACAAGGCCAGTTCAAGCTCGTCCCAAAGCGCCTTGTGTTCTTGAGACTATGGCTAAGTGTCTTCCTCAAGAAACTAGAAGACTAAGGGCAGACCAACGTGATGCGGCATGGCGTACGTTTAGGACAGGCTGGTTGGAGGTAGATGACAGGAGAATTGGAGAGGAAGAAAGAAGACTGTAGCGATACTGGATAGTGCAGGGTTGATTTTAAACTGCGGGGCCGGCGACATTAAAAGTGGGATCAGTTGGGACAAAGGTGGGCGGCGGAGCCAGGTCAAAGGGCTTGCCTCCCGGTGAGCCTGCACAGCGGTCTGCTCGCACGCCTCCCTATCAGTCGGTGTAGCGCTCTGCTCGCATGCCTCCCATCGACTCACACGCTTGCTTGGACGGCACCTGCCGATGAGAAGCGAGACTCGTGGCGGCACGTAAACGCCCACGGTTTCAATAGTGAAAGCGTTCTCCTTAACATGATAGGTCTTTGTTCCAAAATACCTTGGCTCTTCATTTCTGCAACTTGTCATAAGCAGCTTCTTTCAAGTTGAAGAAAAAAATTATGAAGGAATATTTGTGCCATATCACGTGACCATGCTTAGTTTCAAGAATTTCTGGTCACTTTTGGATTTTCTGAAATTTAAATCCAGGATTCATAACAATATCATAACCTACATCATGCAATAAATTTTCAAGTCGTACATTTGTCCTGTTGTATTTCTTAAGAAAGGATTTGGTCAAACATTTTGCTTAGTTAGACTTCAGACAAGTTATATATGCAGAGTAAAAGGATAATCCCTCTGTACCATTGAAATGCCTGAAATATTAACTCAAGTACTAGGCACGAACAAACGGGCTCAATTATGTGCTCATCCTGGTGTAGTAGTAGTAGTACTAGGCAATGCAGTTGACGGGTGACCTTGGCGAGCGGCGACCGAGGGAATTGAACCGTGCTCGGCACGGTAGGTAATGTTGTCTAGTTACTAAAGCATCCCTCCGTTGTTAATCGGTAGTCATTATGGACCGGCGACATGAGGGGAATTTCCTAGGGCTGGAATTCTGGCCGCCAAATATTTCGACTCGAAACGCGGAGGCTCGACTGGTTGGGTTACCTAATGTGCATACAATGCACGACACCAGAAGGACATGAGCCGGTTTTTTTAGGATCAACACGAGCCAAGGTCTGGCTGGCACGCGGTTGGGTCCTACCATTCGAGAATACGAAAGGAATCTTTTAAATTGCCGAACGAATATATGTGTATTACAATGTCCGTATTTTCCTTGCAAATACTAATCTCAATGTGGTAATTGATTTATGACGAGTTCTTGAATTAGAGTGAGTTTGTGATATAGTGATCTCAACGTGGATTTCACATTTCATGGTATCCCTAGTAAGTTTTTCATTGCAAATTCAAATTTAAAAGATGAACAATATGGAGGTGAGAAAACTTTGTATGTATCAAGCATATGACCACACACATGCGCGCGCGCGCCCACACACACACACACGAACACAACAACAATCCAATAAGTATAGTGCATCTATTTTCCCAAACCATGCATGTATGACACGAATTCAAATACTCCTTCTGTTCCTAAATATTAGTCTTTTAGAGATTTCAACAAGTGACTACATACGGAGCAAAATGAATGAATCTACACTCTAAAATATGTCTATATACATCCGTATGTGCCAGTCCATTTGAAATCTCTAAAACGACTAATATTTAGGAATGAAGGGAGTAAAATGTAATACATGCATGGTCCTCAATTCAATATTTAAAATGAACAGGAAACTGAAACATGAATATTAAGTCTAGTACTACAGTACATGCAAATGTTGTGTTTAGGCGGAGCTATGATTGTCGGGGGTCAACCCCTCGACCTTAGATAAAATTGTGAAGCTCTGTTTAGGGTTGTTTATATTATATTTGTCCCCACCCTCCCAAACACCGATTCGTTATGCACCCCCACCCCTCCTCCCCGGGAGAATATAATGTGCCCCCATACCTTAGATGCTATATGCCGATACGAGTTGCTTGGAGCTTGTAGATTTGAGATATAGCAGCTCACATGGTCTCTTAATATTTTTTACAGGAAACCTTGATGAGTTTGAGAATTGCACACAATTTGTACAAAAACTACTCAGATGCCCTTGGATCCCATATCCAACGACCTCGAAGCTCGTATCACTGTAGCATCTAAGATGAAGGAGGACATCATATTCTCCTGTATGTAAGAATATCATGTGCTACGACACCCTAGATGCTTTGGTGATACAAGCTCTTCGGAGCCGTTGTATTTGTGACCCAACAACTCCTCGGTGGTTCGAATGGTTTTTTGCAGAAAAGACCCCAAAGAGTTCGGCCACTGCTTACAAGCACAAAGACTACTCAGATGCCACTTGATCTCAGATCAAACAACCTCGAAGCTCATATCACCGTAGCATCCAAGCAGCGAGAGCACCTTATGTTTTCTCGCTTGGGAGAATATGAGGTTCTCCCGCATCGTAAATTCTATGGTGATACGAGTTCATGGAGATCTAACGGCCCACAATAAGAGGTTTGAATGTTTTTGCAATATACAGCTGAGAGTGTTTAGGAATTGCGTAGAAAGTATGAGTACTACACATGTGCCATCTGATCACTGATCATATGACCTAGATGCTCATATCAGCGTAGCGGGTAATTAAGCTATGGGGAGCACCTAATATGAGCAACGGGGAGCCATTGGATCCATGATGCAGCGGCACACACGAGGCCTGAATGTTTTATTTGCAAAAAAACATTTGGAGAGTTTGGAAATTGTGCATAATTACAAAGACTACTCCCAAGCCATTGGATCTCACTTCCAACGATGTAAAAACTCGTATCACCATAGCATCCAAGCTGCGGGGTGGATGTGATATTCTATGCCGCTGTCATTTTTGTTCGTAAACTTGCAAAATACGTGTAACTCGTGTCGTTACTTGTCTAACCGTGCAAACTGTTTGTTCAAAAAAACCATCCTGCACTGAAATATTGGAACAACACACGGGGGTCCCACTTGTCATTAATCAAATTTGGACCTAAAACTAACAAATATGAAAGATGAGATTCAAACTGGAAACCTGGACTACAAAGTGTAAGTCGATAGCCTGAAACAACAATGGTTGTTGGCTTTGTCCCATAACTTGATTTTATACAGTATTACGTTGAGTAGAGTAGAGGGAGTGCCTCGTCAACACGTGCAAGACCGTTGACTCACTTACTAGTGGGTCCCAGGTCTGCGATCTCTCTCTCCTCTCCAGCGTCTAACCTTTGCATGGGCACACACGAAGAGCGGCGCTAGCTTGCAGTGGTATTATTATAACTAAAAAAAAGCTTGGAAAATAGAAGAATCACCTAGAACAAGAGACGTTGTGGCTGGTCGAGATGGAGCTAACCACACCTATCCTCGTGCCACGTTAGCATGATAAATTTGTGTGGCTAGTGGGGTGTTTTTGACCGACTGGCTGGGTCCCGAGGTCGAACCATAGGTACTACGTTTGATACAGTATATTTTTACACGTACATTTTTCCTCAATGCCGAGACGTGGCACACCCTACCGCGCGGTTTCGTGGTCCTTCCGCGTGGTGCATGCATATATTCTTCCTGACGTGGGACGCCCTACCGCCTGTTTTTTGGGTCCTCCTCGGTCGTAGCGCCGAAGCAAGTAAATGAGTCGTCAAATCACGAAAGATCACCTTTCCCGCCGAGTACATCAGTGAAGCACGGTGGCTAGCTAGTTGGTCTAGTTCGACTGATTAGCTAGGCCGCCGCCACATTTATTTTTTCACCCCTTTTTTTATCTACTTGCCGGAAGGTAAATTTAAATATCTACCGCGGTATTGCTCTAGTGATTGGGTGCGGCAGGATTTTTAATTTTTTGATTGATGGGAGTAGGCGCGGCATGATTTTTAGTTTTTTGATTGATGGGAGCAGGCGCGGCAGCAATTAGTCACGACGACTCTGCCTGTAAAACCCACTGCTCCCTGATGTGAGAAGTTGTCGACTGGTGTTTTACCATGGTGAAAACCAAAAGATTCCTCGCTCCTCGGCTGGCTCCCTCCGCCTTCCCATAGATTGCATTGCCTTTTAGCAGTTTCGCCCCCTTTGCTTCCTCTCCCCATTGCTTCTACCTGGTGCCATGGCGGCGCAGAAGATCACGGAGTCCGAGGTGATGCGCCTGACATAGGAGCTCCAGGCCAAGGATGCGGAGCTCAGGGCCAAGGACATGGAGCTCTCTGAGCTCAAGGAGGAGAGGAATCCCATGCTCCTCCGTTATGTGCGGGAGTTCATGGAGCTTCGAAACCGGCAGGCATCCACCACAAAGATGCTCAAGGCGTCGGCGGCGTTGCTGTAGAAAGCGGAAGATACTATAGGCCATCAGGGGAGCCGGCTGGAGCGCGAGCGGGCCGATCGTGACGAGGTCCAGGATCGCCTCAGCCACTTGGTGAACCAAGTTGCCATGCATGTGTTGCGGCTGCGCGATGCCTACTGTCGTGCTAGCGCGACCATGCCAGCCATCGGTCTAAACCCGTTTGACCACCCAGTCGACTTCAACGAGCTGCGGCTTCCTAACCTGGTCTCCTTCTTCACCTATATCTCCGAGGAGCTAAGCTGTCTCTGCGCGATGGTGGGGGCGGAGCTGGACAAGGAGGGGTTGTGGGCTGCCGTCACTGTTGCCGGGCGAATCCTTTTAGGGCTCTGTCACTGGAATCCATTCGTGCCATTGGACGCCGTCTTTGACGAGCTGGCTCCCGTCGACCGGGAGCGGTCTCTGCGGGCGGTTGCACCCTACATCACCAACGTCGTGCGCCTCGAGAAGTAGAGGGACTTCGGTGTTGTTTAGGCTCCCTCTGCATGGGCATGTCCATGTCTCGGTGAAACATGATCATTGGATCAAATTCAGATGGTGCAGATCAGTCACTGTAGCACAAAGCGTGCGGGTGTGTTTGGTTGCATTCTCATCTCAATATAGTTTTTCCCTCTTCCTGTATTTGTGTTAACCTACTAGTGTGGACTCATGCACCCTTCATGCACTCTGCCAAACAGCCAAAAGTGGGTCAAGAAGGGAACTTTTGCTCCCATCCCGTGCACCCTTCATACACCCTGCCTAACACTGATTCGTGCTTCATATGGTTCATTTTTCATGGAGTACTGTAGCACCATACTCTCCGTGTGCTATATACCTAGTTCTGTTAACATTGATCTCACCATTCATTCTTGACCGGACAGTCGAAAAAGTGGTACTATGTTACTACATTACTATTCATATAGTTGACATTTGCACAACATCATTTGTTATCGTCATATCTTACTACACTAGCAACAAGATTATGTAGTACTGACGTATGAACCGCCTAGTAGTAGGAGCACTGTGTATGTTCAAGTGGCTGCCGTGTTTCGCACTCCTCCGTCGTAAGAGTGGAAACGCTTGCTGTAATCATTTTTTTCTTCAGAAAAACAGTGGACACGCTCTACCGTGTGAATCCTCCTCCAGCCATGCACTAAATTACTCACTTTCACCGACGTGTGGGACAGCTAGCATCGGGGTCCACCAGCCATGCACTAAATTACTCTGTAGTAGAGTGACGGTAGATTACCCCGGTTGAATGAGCCATCAAATCACAAAACCCCCTCCTTTCCAGCAGTAAGTTGGACGGACGAAGCAACCATCATTTCACTCTCCTCTCCCAACTTCCTCTCTTGAAGAAAACCCCCACTTGCTTCGCTTCTCTCTCATCTCGTTCCTCATTTCAGTCTTCTCTCTCAGCTTCCTCTCCTGGATGGACACTGGAGCACCGGCCGACGTGATGTCTATGGCTCTGGCCAAAACCATCGAGGCTCATGGTACGAAGAAGCGCAAGCACCCCGCCGAGACTACCGCAGACAAGCTCAAAGACATCGCCCTGTACAAGCCCCCTCTCCGGGATCCCTTAGTAAGCAAGTCCAGGTAATATCTCTTCTTGACGATCTTTTTCTCGATCTTGATCTTGTTTTTTCATCTAACACGCAGTACTAGTACTAGTAGTACAACTTTCTCGGTGATCTTGCATGTGATTTTTGTGTGCCAAATGACGGTTCTAAATTCCTCTTTTGACCAAAACATGCGAGAGGTTGACACTGATTTCTTATAGATTTCTTTCAACTACTCCCTCTGTCCCAAAATTCTTGTCTTAGATTTGTCTAGATACAGATGTATCTAATACTAAAATGTGACTTGATACATCTGTATCTAGACAAATCTAAGACAAGAATTTTGGGACAGAGGGAGTACTTTATGAACATCAATGCTGCCTTTGAAGAGGGTACATTTACCTTAGTAACTTGTGTTATGGATATTGCAAGTAATCCCTCTGCTCTCATGCCTTTGAAGACTTGTTCTAGTGTCTTTGTTCACTCATTTATGTGCGTATATGTAGTCATATATGGAGTATAATATCAAAAATCATGTTATATTTCTGAACAGAGGTAGTAATAAGATATGGTTTCTGTTTGAATTAGAACCAGGTCCGCGGTGGAGATGAAGTTCTCAAAGTCATGTCGTATGAACTGGAAGACCTAAGGATGAGTTCTACTGCTAAACTATCCAGTTGTTGTGTCCTTGTCGCCACATGTCCTGAACTAGTGTTTTCCTGTAGCATTCTTGTCAGGCGTGTTCTCGAGGCTGTACTTGACCACAACAATTTCCTGGTTGTGCCTTCGATTACGAAGGGTATGGTTCTTGTAAAGCTTCCCAACAAATCTGATACGAAATGTCTTCATCATCATGTTTATGAGTGGAAAGACCACTCTGATAGGTTCTCCAAGGTTGACGAGATGGTGATGGTGCAGGTAGACATCTCTCACGAAGTCCATGGCCTAGTCAGTTATGCGGGGTTCATCCCGTAGGTCGGTGGCAAGAAATAGCCTACAGAGTTTAATTAGTGCAAATTTGCTTGTGTGTAGTAAGTACTATTGTTCAGTACTTGATTTGTGTTTGTGAACCCTGTATTGTTTAGTACTGCCGCTTTTGGTGTGTGGTCAGTGCTGAGAATAGTCTATGTTAATGTCTGTCCACTCAATTCAATCTGTATATTTTGAAGTAACATTTGTTGAATCAAAAAAGAAGAAAAGAAGTGTTCTCTTTCTCCAGCGAAAAGAACAATCATTTTTGTGAGGACGGTTTATCAATTATGGTTACACTCCCATATCTGTATGCATTGCAGGGTTTATCGTGCCCACCAGGATTTCCAGTCCCATGGATGTTCGGTTCATACGATTTGTCATGACCTTTGGACTGTCCTACTTGTGGGAGTAGCCGGGGGCCCTGCATGCTGCCCATAGTTGGACGATCAATCTTTTGTTTAGTACTTTAACATAGTGATTTCCTGGTAAGGATTCACTCGTGTCACATCAAGTAAATTTTATTGATTTACTGTCTAAATCGTATTGATTTAATGTCATGTTTTCATTCTTTTCCTGCAATTTTACGATGCAGGTTTTGCCATGTGACATTCATCACAAAATAAACCGTTTGGTTTGCTCTACAATGGCTATTTTTGCAAGTTTCACTTCTTATGTCGTGTCGGTAACGAAGGCACTGTCCATCACTTATATTACTGAAAAAATTGGATCAGTCTGTTGTCTGAGTACAAGTTGAATCCCTATGGTGAACTGCAGTTTGGTTTAACAAAAACGCCACAATTAGTCCTTCTCGCGTTTAAAAGAAATGAAGAAAAAACTGGATCACAACCACGGAGCCTAGTCAAGTTAGAAAGCTGATCATAGCAGACCAGACACGATCGCTACTGTCTCGCACATCGGTACCACCTTCAGCAATGGATCGAGCACCGGCAGTTGCTCTAGCACTGACAGTAGCAGCAGCTCAGTCTGATCCAGCTGAGGATTGGGCACTGACCGCATCAGCGGATCAGGCTGATCTACTGAAGGATCGGGCATCGACAGCGGCACCTGCTCCGACACCGGCACCAGCTCTACAAGGAGCACCATCTCCGGCAGCAGCGGCGGCTTCGGCACCTGCACCAACACTTGCACTTGCATCTGCTCCGACCCGTGCAGCGACAACCGAACGAGCAGTTGCACCGGCAACATACTGGGCTGCAATTCACACTTCATATACCAAAGTCCTTACAAAAACCGACATGTCCACCTTCTTGGTAAGCATTGGCTGCCCAAGTGCTTCGTTATTTTTTCTTTCCATGTTGTTTCACATGATTCACTGTGTTGATCTAACTGTTTTGGTATGTGTTCTTGTTTGCAAACAGAGAATTCCTAGAGCAACGAGGGAGTCGTTCAACAATCCAGGCGACCGCGGCCAAGTTTCTCTTACCATGCGCAGCCTTGGTGTGAATGAACCTGCTCAATATACCGTAAGTACAAAGGATGGTCGCATGATGATTGATGCTAAAGGATGGTTAAGGTTCAAATCTAAATCATATCTTGCGGTAGGGGATGATGTCAAAATCAAACTTTCTCGGCAAGGAGAGCTGGTCCAAATCAACTTTGAAATTCTTCAGTAGCAGCACGCAACTGCCGAACTGATCTATCCTCTGAGAGATTTTGATGTAATAATCTGGCATGGTGAAACAAGTGTCCTATGTCTATAAGTAGTACGACAGTATTACTTATCACACGGTATATTGTTGATAGAATTGCAACTCTCATTGCTGGTTAGGAACTGTCGTTCGATTTCATTCCAACAGCTGTCGTGCTTTATTCAATTTTGTGTATTCGCCTTGCGACAACATCTAAAACCAGCGCCGTACCGATCGCTGGCAATATGAAAAGCACTGAGGTAGAACACATGGGCCCCCAAACATGCAGGGTGGGCCTGCGGCCCAAAGTCCAGAACTGTGAGCCTGTCTGAGTATTATATTCTCAACTGAACCCCCATAATGCCCGTGCGTTGCATGTAACATCAAGATGCATTTGTATGAGTATTTTATCTTGTGAGAGAAAAGGGTGAACGAGGGAAGGCCTTATTTGCAAATGTGGAGAGGTGTGTGGGTACCTTTTTGCAAAATTGCCATAGTTTCCTTCCTATCCATCAGATATAAATCGGACGGCCTATCTTGCAGGATGGCAGGCACACCATCATCACCAACTCGTCTATACTGTGTTAAAAACAACTCTATTTTTTATAATTATATATGTTATATATATTCCCCTTGATTTTTCTTATGTATAAAGTTGTGATATAAAAGTTTTGTATATTTCTTTACAGAGGGAGTATCTCTCTGTCAAAAATATACTTATGTGTAACTAGTTACTCCTGTCTTTCTACTTCCTTTCGCTGATATGTGGGGCATCCGGCAATGGGGTCCACATGCCATATGCACCAAATTAGAGTGCACAACTGCACGGTAGACACACCCCGGTCGTAGCGCCGCAGTATGCCGAATGAGCCGCCAACCCCCCCCCCCCTTCCAGCTTTAGCAGTAAGTTGGACGAATGAAGCGGCAATATTTCACTGGGCCTGAATCCCCTTCTCCCTCATCTGCTTGTTCAGAGAAAAACCCCTCTCGGCGATTGCATAGGTTTTTCTCATGGAGAACCAGGTACGAATTCTTCATCCATCCCCGATAAATCCAAGTCCCTTGGTCGCGGGTAATCCTAGGATGGCAGCCGCCGCCGTTGATGCATTTTTCTTCCTATTGAATCTAGTGTGTTTCATTTGCAGTACCCAAAGTGCGAGGGCCCTATAGGTTTCTGCGCCCTCAGCGAGACGCCACACTTATTCCTTCTCATCCTAACACATGATTTTAAAACGCACACAGTGTGTTCCTAGAATCGTCTTTTTTATCCGAGAGGGTGGGTGTTTTCTGAACATGTTGTCGACTAATTTGGAATTTTGGATTGCTATATTTGGATAAATGGTACTACTAGTACGATGGTCAACACTGACGTGAAGGAGGAAATTATTTCTACATTTGGATAGGGAATACATTGTGTTCTCATATTATTTTTCTTGCAGTGCATTATTTGCTCTGCCAGAACACATGTACTCAAGATGCTCGGCCTTGCCATAACTGAATACATCAGTTTAATGGTCACAGTGAAGACAAGCCATGGATATAAGTTCTAAGTTGGGTTCATGAACCAAGAAGATCGCTGCTTTTTTTATGGCCGAACTTGGATAAACTTTCTCAAGTGTTACAGACTGAAAGTTGGCGCACGGATGTTGATGGAAATAGCAGAACCTGGTCTCATCTTCACTGCGATCTTCCACCCCGACGTCGTTCTAATTGTTCATCCATGTTAGTTTTGTATCTAGTTCTTGCTTGTTGCCTCGATTATTTCTTAATCCACCTATTCTATCTAACTAATCACAATTTAACTTTAGAAGTAGCAACGAATCTCTCACGAAGATGCTACTTCTAACTAATATTTTCTTATTAAGCAGGTTGCTCGTTTGTTATTCTATAAGAACTCGGATGCTCGTTTGTTAAGCAGGCTGCTTGTTTGTTACTCTGTAAGAACTCGGCTGTTATTGATGGCACTGAAGTTGACTGGGACGACATCCACAAGTTCCTACACTTTATTGATCGTCTTGAGGTCCTTGTGGGGCGTTTCAATGGTGGAAGGCCACGTGGGATATGAGTGTCACTGCTGCACTTGTTGAACAGGTCCAACTATGTAGAGAAACTTATGGTACGAGCTGTTTTCTGTTATATATGTTGTTCATAAACTATTGCTTATACACAGTTTTACAGTTGTGATCTTCTTGAAACAAAAACTGCCCAGTTCTATTGTTCCTATACAGATGCCTGACCGTGGTCGGGTCAGACTTGCGCTTGGTCACAACATGATGTTTATGTCGACCTACTCCATTCCCCTTGGAGGTGAAAAGATACTTATTCATGGGTGGTCTCAAATAATGAAGGCCCGTCCATTTTGGAGAATAGGACAGAAGATTATGTTCCTGCTTTTCCATGGCTCTAAAGCGAATATCATGTTTATTGACGACATTGCGAGATGAAGCCGCTTTCAAAAGGTTATGGATGCATGGGGTGGCGCCTGGACCTTGTCCTGGGGCTTTGCGGCCTCACCTTGGTTAACTGTAGACAAAGTAGCACTGTTCGAGGTGTACTTTTTACAATTGAACCTGTATAAGTGCTCCTACTACTTTCAGCTATGGTTGTTAAGTGCCCCTGCTTGTTTCAGTTAAGGTTGTTAAGTACTCCTGCTGCTTTTACAGTCTGTCGTGTTTCTTCAGTCCAGTCTTCATCCAGCCGCCAAAACCAAACCAGCGCCGGCGGGGCCGCCTGCTTCCACCTCCCACGGCTGGCTACGCCTAAGTGCACGCATCGCCGCCCCACCGTCTCCTAAATCGTTAACGCCGACGTCCGAGGCCTCGCCATCGTCCTCCGCGTGCTTTGGTGTGCTCGCCGTGGCGCCGCCCTCTCGCGTTGTCAACATGGTCAACAAACAAAAGGAATTGGCAGAAGTACGTGGAGAGGATGACAGTAGAGGCCCACCATGTCAGCGTATGGAAAAATAAAATGCTTTCTCCTAGTGTTTTCCTAACATCTGGGACCCACGACATTGTGAGCATATATAGTCAATAGACAAGAGAACAACACAAGATTAGCTGACACCTGGGAAGTAGCTGGTCGAGCAGTATTTTTTTGTTATTGTTGAGACGGATCAGGGTTTGAACTGGGATGTGGCCCGTCTAGCCCAGGCTTATATTTTATGTTCACCATTTGACCAGCCCAGCTATTTCTCTTTGTGAAAATGAGCCCAGATTATTTTTTCTAAAGAATACCCAATCCAGGCCTATTTATTTTTCTATGCCCTGATTTGCTGCAACTCTTTCAAAACGCCTACAAATCTTGAAAGTAATATGAAATGGGTTGTAAATATAAAAACAGATGACAAATTGGCAATTACTTTATAATTTCTGAATTTTTCACATTTTCAGATTCCTATTTCACTGGGCTTTAACCTAATTTAAATATATCTTCAAAGTACTTTAAATCTGGCTCGACATTTCGGTATTACAAATAGTTTGGAACCCACAGAAATATGTGAAATTTCCTTTAAATTTTTAACCCTGGCCCTAGCCAGCCAAAAAAATGGACTGCAATAAATTGCATAAGAAGTTGCAATGAGCTATATATAAATTATTTAAAAAAGGGAATGGTCTGACTTGTGGGCCTATTAAGTTGATGTGTATGCAAGATTTTTTTAGTTATTATATACGTCAACAAACGATTCTAGCAGACGTAACCATTGGATGTCAATCCAACGGCCGTTATGTTTCTTCAATCTCTGATCTTCTTGCTCCAGCCGCCAACTCCAGCGCCGGCGGGACCGCCTGCTTCCGCCTTCCGTGGCCGGCTGTGCTGCCGTGCAGGCCTCACCACCCCCTACTACTCCCACCGCTGGCCAGGGCATCCCTCTACTCACCCACACCCCCTGTTATTCCACTACAAGAAATACGATCAATTATGACTCCCCATTTTGGTCGTTAATTTGTCATTGCTTTTGTTTATTGACCTTTTTTTTACCAAATTCGGAAGGTCAATAGTTGGCCGTCAAGAACGAACAATGCTTTTGTTTATTGACCTTTTTTGACCAAATTCAAAGGTCAACAGTTGACCAAAAAATTTGTCGTTAAATCTTTGACCAAAATTATGGTCATTACTAAGAGCAAGTAAGTACAATAGAGTTGAGCAAGGAATAAACTAGTATATTTCTGCTTAGTTGGAGGAAAGAAAAGAGGGGAGAGAGAAGGTAAGCGACCTCTTCATGAAGAGCCAGCTCTAGCACGTGCTCCTAGGCACTTTGTGAGAATGAAAGGTGGGCCACATAATAAAAGAGTAGTACACTCTTTTGATCTACTATTGTACATGTTGACTATAAGATAGACTGTAAATGACATGACACTGGCTTATAGCTAGCAGCTGGCTATACTATTAACCATGCTCTAATGAGCCTAGACCACGTAGGATCTGATATGGCTGAGCCAACGTAGCACATGCAATGACGTGGATGCCATGTAGGATCGATCCAAATCAGTTGTTTTAATGGGCTGAGCCCAATAATTCAGCCTACTTTTGGATTTACTCTTGGGCCACAAGCATGGGCCAAGCCCAACAGATTAGTTCTTGGGTTGAGTCGTGCAACTCATTTATTTAATCCATCATTAATTGGGCCAGCCCTTTTATCTACCCAACAAAAACATTTTGATTTATTTGTCAAAAAAGGGCCTTAAAACGGTCCAGCCCACTCACACAATTTAGTATTTTCAGTCCAGCCCTT
Source organism: Triticum aestivum (assembly GCF_018294505.1). NCBI lineage: Eukaryota > Viridiplantae > Streptophyta > Magnoliopsida > Poales > Poaceae > Triticum > Triticum aestivum. The sequence goes on from NC_057810.1 coordinate 361,740,155, forward strand.
ATTGAACGGTGACCAACAACAACCAACAATATCTCAAAAAGAAAAATATTGCACAATTTGGCAGTCAGCCAACACAAGAAATATAATGATCATAATAATATAATTCTCCAGGATTTCAATAAGTTAGGCTCCGCAGTATCATTACACCACAGGTTCATAAGATGTACCAACCAAAATAACACAACCAGTAGCTTAGTATCATTACCCATGTTCATAAGATGGCACATGTCCATAATGTGCACTAGGAACCAGTAACATAAGATGGCACCAACAAAAATAACACAACCAGTGAGGGAATGTGCTGGAGGGACATTCTTTAGTGAGAAAAGGTCAGCAACAACAACAACATCACTCTTTGGTTCTCCACCTTCAGGTACCTCTTGCTCCATAGCACTTTCCATGTTAACCTAACATTTAAAGAAAGATGTACACATGAGCAGAGTACTATGTGCATTAATATATTGCAGTTGGTTCCGAATGACTAGGAAACTTTATAAGCAAACTATTTAAGAATAGATGTCCTAGTAGCAGCAATTTAAGAAGCTAACATCATGATAAATAAAACACCTGACATTTTGAAAGAAAGATGGGAAAAATCTATACTGCACACGATGCACACCCGCGTCCCGGGTGGCAGCTGTCGCGCCCACGCGAGACTAGCTACAATGGGGTGCACTGTTTGCTTAGTACAGACTAGTAGTGATTGCTACTCCCTCCATTTCAAAATAGATGACTCAACTTTGTACTAACTTTTGTACAAATTTGGGTCATCTATTTTGGAACGGAGGGAGTACATGGGATGGACAGCACATGCTTTTGTATATATCTCAAGAATAGAATGTTGACAAATAATAATCCAGTCTACATGCTACTCATTTAATAGTAGTTATTTGAAAAGTTTGTAGCAGGCAAGCAGAACAAATCAAGCTTGGCAATTACATTTTTTGCAAGTTGCTATTAGCTACATGAAATAAGCAAGGCACCAAGTTTACTAAACAGGTAAGCATGCAAAACAAACCATTGTTGAAATTTAAATCGGGCACGTAGCTTAAATGGGAACATGTAGCAGACAAGAACGTAGTACATTTCAGGAGCACATATGTTGTTTAGTATAATATACAGTATCAGATAAATCCACTGCCACAAGTCCTAATCATTTCATTCGGATCATATATGAAATGACACGAGTTTCTCCATTCTAAAAGCTAGGAAGATAGATGCTTCAGGCAATCACTAGACAAATAATCATAGAGTATACAACGCTCTCTCTTAATTACTAGTGTCCAACTATAAATCAATGCTTGTTGGACTGCGATAGGAACTGAAATTGCCTGAATACTATCACATTTCGAGTACCAAAAATGAATGTGCAATGCGATTAGGAAAGAGAACATAGCAGCCTTGAAACAGAGGACTGGGACAAACAAACAAACTATAACAAAACATGAATCATATACTCTACTACTTTGAACGAACCATCTCTATCAGATTCTCGAGCAGAAATCATATAATGCAATCAAGTGTAGAAAGGACGAGGTAAACAAGACACATCAACATGGTAGAGAATACTAGAAACTTACTATCGCTTGAGCTGACCCCTCCGCTTGGAGAGGAAGATGATCTGGTTGTAGAGCGTCTTTCTGGCTGAGTTCTTGAAGAGAGGGCAGTGGTAGGCGCGGCCATAGACATGGGCAAGAGGAGGTGCATTGCATATGAACTCCTTCGGGTCTACGAGAGCTAGAGCGAGGTGGGGGTCAGTAAACATCAAGGATGTTGTTGTTCTGAGTCAAGCTAAGTAAAAAAATCAAGGGCATAACAGATTCAAGTCAACAAAAATTAATATGTGCACATCTTGCGTAAACTATCATCATTTATAAAAATGCAAAACAAATATGCACACAGTTGTACGTTAAGTGCTCATACTTGTATCATATCAAGCAATGGTATTTAGCAACAGTGATGATCAACTACACTATTCACATATCATAAATAATTAATCCTGACGTAGAACACTTATTTATAATAGGTTGGGTTTTAAATTTTGTCATCTTGAAGCATCACACTAGCAAATGATAGGAAAGATCACACGAAATAGGACTACCCTGATCAAGTATACTATAAGCATCAAAAAAGACAAACAAGCCCATTGTGCATTTTCCTTTTCAGTGTGAGACACAATAAGCATAAGTAACCACTAGGAAAATAACTTGCTGTCTATAGGCCCTATTATCGGCAACAATAACATTAGAATGAAGAACAATATATTTCCAATGCAATCTGTTAGCCAAACACACCCTGCCACCCCAATCATCTCATGATCCAATAAAATGTCTAGAAAAATCTATTGAATAGCATTGGTCCCGATTTCTATCTGGTGTGCTAGTAAATCTGGACGATTGATGAACATCAAACATATCAACAAAAACAGTACATCAAGGCATCAACCTAATTTCAGCAAGCAAATTAACTCAATTTAAAGAGCTAGATGACAGCTAAAAATTAACTCCAAATCTATCTATATTCTTATAATATTGTATGAATAAGCTAACAACTAACTCCAAATACATCTATACTCTTATATAACTCTGAATCTAGATGGCAGCAAATTAACACAATTCAAAGAGCTAGGTGGCGGACCATTGTTGGAGTTGACTATAAGCCACGCTCTTCCACTCGCATCAGATGTAGCCTAGCTCACACTACTCTGAGCAGTCCTCGACGCCAACTATGCATTCACAGCCGCTATCACTCGCTGCTTTAGCTGGTCTCCCGTTGCATATATATGGAGCTGCCATAAAGTGCTACACACTCGTCAGTCTCCAATGCAGAGTAGAATAGGAACACAGCTGGTACTACTATCGTTGTTGTTGGCTCGTTGTCCAAACACCTCGGTTTCTGTTACTACTCGAGCAGGTTGGGTAGGCACGCCATGGAAGCATATGAGATGACTGAATATTCAGGTTAATTATGCAACAGTAGTAGCAACCAAAATCTGGAACTAAACTAACCTAATTAATCACAACAAGGTGTCATGGATAGAAATCTGCTCCCTTGCCGACGCGTTGGCTGTCGAGGTCGAGGAGGTCGTGTCCATGACCACGCCATCGACGTGAGCTCCAACCCAGCATCGACCGCAGACCTGTCTTGGTGCTCGAAGGAGACGACTGCTTCAGAGCCTTCCTGGCTCCCCTCCAACAGTGGGCTCCTCCTCCCTCATCTGCCTTGCTATGGCTTCGGGGTGGCAGGCTAGGCCGTCCCTTGTTGCTAGGCGTCGTCGTCCACGGCCAGATCTAGCCACTCCATGGCGTCCGGGCAGGGGAGGAAGCGGCCATGCCGTCCATGGCGTCCTGGTGCTCGAGTGACGACGGATCTGAGTCACCCGAGCAACACCGGAGCCACACCAGCAACACGGTGGCCCAAACCCTAGTGGATGGTGAGGGTCGCGCATGGCCGCAGGAGGACGCGCCCCTCGGACCTGGTCGGAGGATATGGAGGAGCGGAGCGAGGGGATCCCGTAGGTGTGCTGGGCGCTACCGGCAGCCACCGGAATCGGCCGGGATCGATAGCCGTAGGAGGCGACGAGGTGTTGGGTGCGGTGGATGGATGGATTGCTTTATTTCTTCTTTAGGGCCTGTTTGGTTTCAATAAGTCACCTGACTTATAAGTCAGGTCCTTAAAACCAATGACTTATAAGTCACGCCTGTTTGGTTGTCATCTGACTTATAAGTCACCTGACACACCTTTCCACACCAGTTCACATCATGCAGGTGGTGGGGCTCATGCAAAAGGGGTGACTTATAAGTTTTAAGTTGGGATGGAGCAACTTATGACTTAAAAGTTGGGGTGACTTATAAGTCGGGTCTATTTGGCAAAATAAGTCAATTTTTTCACTTTTCGACTTATAAGTTGGTGACTTATTTGAAACTAAACAGGGCCTTAGAATAGATAAATGGATGGATGGATGTGGGATTGTTGGGCGCGGATGGTAGGATGTCTGCCACGTCATCGACCCGTGTCACAAATGAGTAACCAATACGAATTAAGCTTATGTAATTGTGTGAAAATGGGTATTTTCTGTGAAGGACCTTCCAAGTATCTCTACTATATAAAAGAAACGGAAGGTTCCGTTTCCCCTCTTACGTTCGTCCGACACCAGCTTTTCTCTCGTCGCCCCTTCGATCGTTCGCAAATGGGCCAAAGGCCGAAGCCCAGCCCAAGCGAGCCAGACTATACAACACAAACACACGCACTCCATCTCACGGTCTCGAACTGGCGGCGCTAGGGTTTTAGCGTTCTTGCCCAGCCCCAACCACGGCCGCCGCTCCTTAGCTCCTCGGCCGCCGCTCGACCTCTACGCCTGCCGCTCGACCGCCACTCCTTGGCTCCTCGGCCGCCGCTCGACCTCCACGGCCGCCGACCTCCACGACCTATCATATGCACTACCAGTGCAGGTCTGAACATATGGTCATAATTAGTTAGATGCAAATAGATGAATGGGTGCTGCCTTAAATCATCTGCACATTAGTGTTGCCCGATCAAACGACTCGCCTTGGACAGCCTGCTCGCCAAGGTGGTTACTCCGAGCTTTAGCTGCTGCGTGCCCGCCTAGCCGCTCTGGGTGTGCCGTCACTCTTGTCCCCGGCATCAGGTACTTCTCTACTAGACAAATTAACTTAGATGGGGCTGCTGTTTTCTATTATGCAAATTCAGTCGCCGGCTTCGCTATTGAGTGCCAAGGTGATGTAGATTCGGAACTGCGGGGTTCAGCATAGAGGGGTTCACTACAATATTTTCCCATGCGGTTGATGGATGTGAATGGTCTAAATAATACAGCCCGACACTTTGTCGAATATTTTCGATCTATGCAGCACTGGATCAATTACACATCCATCCATCCAACTTCTGTTTTGATATATTTCATACGTCATGCACAATGGATCTTATCTTACTTATGTTCAAAAACATAGACATATAAGAATGTTTGCAAGCAAACCACGTACCACACATTTTAGATGGTTTATTCTTCTACATTTGTACTAGCTATGAATCAAAATTTATTTCTACATTTTTTATTATTTGACGTCAATCTGATGTATTTTTACAGTAATCAGCATGTTGACTTGGCGCTTGTCCGTTCGCGACATACCTTGGTATTGTCGAAGGGTTGGATGATTGTAAGCCGGATATACCATTAACGACAATGGTGATGATGGATTGGGGAGACAAATATGGGAAGACAAAGGAGGAGGATTTCAAGGTTATCAAATTCGACAATGCTATTTGATGTGCATGAGGATCCTAAACAAAACACAATTGATGTGAAACCAACTGGATATTTATGCCCCCGATGCAACGCACGGGTAATTACCTAGTTTTTCGTAAAAATTGACCGTAGCATTTAAAAAAATATTAGACCTCATTCTATATGCAATTAATGAAATTTTTGTGTTTCTAAACCTTTTCATCCACCTCTAGTTAAATTAACAAATTTCAGCCAATTTAGTAGAAAGTTAGTCAAATTTGAACTACATGTGCTTGATAGTTTTCTCATTATTTTTCCAAAAATATTATTAGGTACCCAGGAAGCTATTTCATGATAGATCCACCAAGAGTTTCGCAATATTCAGCCCCTAGCTAAGAACGGCCATGTCCGTTGTTTTGACCGTATTTTGAATTCGGCATAAAAACAAAAAACAAAAAAAACTTCACGTTGGGTCATTATATATAATGTAGTTTTCAGTAAAAATAACAAACTTAAAATATGGCAAATATTTTTAAAAGTGTTCCCAAAAATATGGTATCATGTAGGAAGATTCATAGCTTCAAGCCAATGACCAATATTTTAAGTCCAATTAACCCAATGGTTGCATGTTAAAAGTTTTTCATCAACTCCTCATCAATTTGGCGTGAAGCCCACCACCCGTCGATTTTTATGTCCTCCACAGTTTTTTCTCTCTACTATAAGTCGGGCGCCTCTCCCATCATCGGTGTCCCCTCTGCGTCCCCGCGTCCTCTACTCCAACCCGCCCTGCCTCGGGGCGAGGGTTGGTGGCGCCGAGGCGGACCTGGAAGGCGAGGGGGACGGGGGACGGGGATGTTGGTGGTGCAGGAGGACTCGACCGTGTTCCGTCTGTTGACTGGCGGCTGGCCATGGTCGGCAACTTCGTCAGGATAGTCTTTGTGGTGCTCTTTGGGCTCAAGTTGCTCTGGATTGATCCGGCTACCGAGGTGCGTCTCCATGAACAATTCTCTGCTATTCTTCGCCTGCCTATACTATACGAGTGACCGCTGCTAAGTAAGTAATGGGTGTGTACTAAACTACTAGAATTGTTTTCATTAGGATTTGTGTGGGCTCCCGTTGTGGTGTCTAACGTAAGTACCCTGTTATTTTTTTTATTTTGCATTTGGAACCCCTCAAATGAAAAGAGGGGAGCCCGCTCACTAGGAGGTTCTTCCATCCACTCACTATTAGCTTACATTTTACTCATCTTAGCAAGTTCGCGAGCAACTGAATTTGCCTCACATCAGTTTCGTCCACCGCTGCCGGTAGCTCCTCCATCTGCATATTACCTAAATCAGTGGTGATGACCTCATCCCTTTATTTAATTTGAAAACTACTAGCTTTTCCCTTTAATTGTCTATCATGATTTGTATATTACTACCTCCGTCCTGGTTTATTAGCCCCATTATATTTTGTGCCAAATTTTGATACGGCAAATATTTCACTTTTTCGATTTGATTTGAGTTGGAAACTATCAAGACCTAGAGTTAGCAATTTAATTGCAAGATATATTACAAAATTTATGAAAATCTTAGGACCTATATTTAGTAGTTTATCCATTTTTAAAATGACAAAAAGGGAATAGCTTGTGAAAAAATACAAAGAATTTAGGAGAATACATTTTTTGAATCGATGAACATTTTCTGAAATTTATGGTCATTTTTGTGAACATTTTAAGAAAAGATCATGAACATTTTTTTATCTCGCATAAATTTTTGTTCAGAATGACGAACATTTTTTCAATACACAAGCATTTTTTCAAAATCATGAACGCTTTTTTAAAGCACGGACATTTTATTATTTCAGAAACATTTTTCCAAAAATCACTTTTATAAAAATTGTTTTTAATTGTGAATTATTTTAAAGAAGAAAAATAGAAACTGAAAATGAAGGTAAAAATCACACATGTTCCAACTAAAAACACCTTCTAATAGGCTATGGGTCGTTGGTACCTTTGGCAGACCACAATGTTAAAGAAAAAATGAAGAAGGAAATAAGGGAAGGCTTCCCACGACCGAGGCCCAAGCCCAGGAACTTGGAATGGCTTCAAAATGGGTGAGTGTGGTTTAGAATCACAACTGGTTCCCGGCTCTGGTGGTTTGGCTACCTTGTTTGTGGAGTTAAGGCGCTGTTTCGAATCCCACTTTGCGCATATATCTTTTTCAGTTTTCCAGTCCCACTCCTGAGGTCACTTGTGAGTCCCACTTGTCTGTTCTGTTTGGCCTACATGGCAGTTTTTCGGTGGGTCCTGCATGTCAGTTTGGTGGGGCCCATGTGTTGTGTATCTGGTCAGCCCCGCATGTCAAGTTGCTGGTGGGGTCCACCTCTCACAGAGAAATGTAGCGGAAATTGACACATGGACATGACACGTAGATGAAACTGCTGAGATGGCCGACACATGAACATAACACGTAGGCGAAATTGCTGAGGTGGCCGCCCGATGAATTCAGGCATTACAAAATAGTAGATATGATCATCTAGATTTGTCATAATTTAGTAGGAATAGAGAAGAAAACTAGTGTTGTCTGCTTATGACCTTTTCGTGTAAAAAAATTGCGACCGTCGTTATACTTTAAGGTTTGGACTCTCCACATAGCTTACGACAAATTGGTTTGAAATGGTTATAGATTTAAGACCATTTGACCCTCGGTTAACTGTAGGCAAAATAGCACTGTTCGACGTGTGCTTTGTACGGTTGAACCTGTATAAATGCTCATACTGCTTTCAGCTATGGTTGTTAAGTGCCCCTGCTTGTTTCAGTTAAGGTTGTTAAGTACTCCTGCTGCTTTTACATTCTGTCGTGTTTCTTCAGTCATGTCTTCCTTCAGCCGCCAAAACCAAACCAGCGTCGGCGGGGCCGCCTGCTTCCGCCTCCCACGGCTGGCTGCGCGTAAGCGCACGCATTGCCGCTCCGCCGTCTCCTAAATCGTTAATACCGACGTCCGAGGCCTCGCAATCGTCCTCCGCGCGCTTTAGTGCGCTCACCGCCGTGCCGCCCTCTCGCGTTGTCAACATGGTCAACAAACAAAAGGAATCGGCAGAAGTACATGGAGAGGATGACAGCAGGGGCCCACCATGTCAGTGTATGGAAAAATAAAATGCTTCCTCCTAGTGTTTTCCTGACATTGTGAGCGTATATAGTCAATAGACAAGAGAACAACACAAGATCGGCTGACACCTGGAACGTAGCTGCTCGAGCAGTATCTTTTTTGTTATTGTTGAGACAGAGCAGGGTTTGAACTGGGCTGTGGCCCGTCTAGCCCAGGCTTATATTTTATGTTCACCATGTGACCAGCCCAGCTATTTTTCTTTGTGAAAATGAGCCCAGTTTATTTTTTCTAAAGAATACCCAATCCAGGCCTACTTAGTTTTTTACGCCCTGATGGGCTGCAACTCTTTCAAGACGCGTGCAAATCTTGAAAGTAATATGAAATAGGTTGTAAATATAAAAACAGATGGCAAATTGGCAATTACTTTATAATTTCTGAATTTTTCACATTTTCAGATTCCTATTTCACTGGGCTTTAATGTAATTTAAACATATCTTCAAAATATTTTAAATCCGACTCGACATTTCGGTATTAAAAATAGTTTGGAACCCACAAAAATATGCGAAAGTTCGTTTAAATTTTTAACCCTGGCCCTAGCCAGCCAAAAACCGGATTGCAATAAATTACATAAGAAGTTGCAATGAGCTATATATAAATTATTAAAAAAAAGGGAATGGTCTGACTTGTGGGCCTATTACGTTGACGTGTATGCAAGACTTTTTTAGTTATTATATACGTCAACAAATGATTCTAACAGACGTAACCGTTGGATGTCAATCCAACGACCGTCGTGTTTCTTCAATCACTGATCTTCTTGCTCCAGCCGCCAAATCCAGCGCCGACGGGACCGCCTGCTTCCCCCTTCCGTGGCCGGCTGTGCTGCCGCGCAGGCCTCACCGCCCCTACTACTCCTACCGCTGGCCAGGGCATCCCTCTACTCATCCACACCCCTTGTTATTCTGCGATGACGGTAGCCTCACACCGCAACCGAACCAGTGAACCCTCGTACTCCTTTCTGCATGGGCTTCACTGCCGCATCTTCCCCGGCTCTGCGTCGTCCCCTTCCTAGGCCTCGCCGTCGTCCACCATCGTGGTGCTCTCGGTGCGGCGTGGTCAATGAGGTCAACGACCGACTTTCATCGGAAGAGTACTGTACATGGAGAAGCTGACAGCTGGGTCCACGGCAGCCGCAAGGAAGTGCCTCCTTATTATGCGCAAAATAATTATTCCTCCACCTGACAGCAGGGACCCACCGGACGGGCCACCGTATTTTGCAAAAAAAAAAACGTTTCCCCCTGACTGCTGGGACCCACCGGACGGGCCACCGTATTTCGCGAAAAAAACATTTCCCTTGCTTTCAGCTTGGACCCACCGGAAGTGCCTCCTTATTACGCACAAAAAAATGAATACCCCCTACTAGCTGGGACCCACCTTGGTGTGAGGCTTACTTGTGGGCCTACTAAGTTGACGGGGATGGAGGGCTCAACTTAGTCAATATGAACGATTCTACCTCCAATGACCGTACGATGTCCATCAAATGGCCGTAGTGCTTCTTGAACCTCTGGTCTTCTTGCTCTAGCCGCCCAAAGCAGCGCCGGTCGTGTCGCATGCTCCTGCCTCCCATGGCCGACTGTGCTGTCACGGAGGCCTCACCGCCCCCTACTATTCCCACCGCTGGCAAGGCCCAGCAACGACGACAGCCTCACGCCGCAGCCAAACCAGTGAACCCTCATACTCTTCTCCGTGTGGGCTTCGACGGTCGCGTCTTCCCTTGCTCCGCGTCGTCCCCTTTCTAGGCCTTGCCATCGTCCACCGCCCTGGTGCTCTTGGCGCGGCGTGGTCAACGTGGTCAAGGAATGACTTTCAAAGGAAGAGTACTGTACGTGGAGTGGCTGACAGCTGGGTCCATGGCGGCCGCAAGGAAGTGCCTCCTTATTACGCGCAAAATAATTATTCCTTCACCTGACAGCAGGGACCCACCGGATGGGCCACCATATTACGCGAAAAAAACATTTCCCCCCTGACTGCTGGGACCCAACAGCTACATCTTCGCGCGCAAGGAAGTGCTTGACAGTCGGGACCCACCTGGTCGAAGCGTACGCAGCATTGTCATTCTGGTCGCGAACGTGTACATACATACTGGTCGATGTGGAGGCGCGCATGTGTTGTAGTAGAGGCGCACACGTGTTGTAGTAGAGGCACGCCCATAGCATATATTGTTGGGAAACGTAGTAATTTCAAAAAAAATCCTACGCTCACGCAAGATCATGGTGGTGCATAGCAACGAGAGGGGAGAGTGTTGTCTACGTACCCTCGTAGACCGTAAGCAGAAGCGATAGCACAACGCGGTTGATGTAGTCGTGCGTCTTCATGGCCCGACCGATCAAGCACCGAAACTACGGCACCTCCGAGTTCTTGCACACGTTCAGCTCGATGACATCCTTCGTACACCGATCCGGCCGAGTGTCGAGGGAGAGTTCCGTCAGCACGACGGCGTGGTGACGATGATGATGTTCTACCGTCGCAGGGCTTCGCCTAAGCACCGCTACGATATTATCGAGGAGGACTACGGTGGAGGGGGGCAACACACACGGCTAAGAGATCAAGAGATCAATTGTTGTGTCTTTGGGGTGCCCCCTTGCCCCCGTATATAAATGAGCAAGGGGGGAGGCGGCCGGCCAAGGAGGAGGGCGCGCCAAGGGGGGGAGTCCTACTCCCACCGGGAGTAGGACTCCTCCTTTCCTTGTTGGAGTATGAGAGAAGGAAAGAGGAGGAGAGGGAGAACGAAAAGAGGGCTGCACTCCTTGTCCAATTCGGACCAGAGGGGGGGGTGCAGGCCTCTTTCCTTTTGGCCTCTCTCCTCTATTCCCGTATGGCCCAATAAGGGCCATATACTCCCCGGTGAATTCCCGTAACTCTCCGGTACTCCGAAAAATATCCGAATCACTCGGAACCTTTTCGAAGTGCTAATATAGTCGTCCAATATATCGATCTTTACGTCTCGACCATTTCGAGACTCCTCGTCATGTCCCCGATCTCATTCGGGACTCCAAACTCCTTCAGTACATCAAAACATATAAACTCATAATATAACCGTCATCGAACTTTAAGCGTGCGGACCCTACGGGTTCGAGAACTATGTAGACATGACCGAGACACGTCTCCGGTAAATAACCAATAGCGGAACCTGGATGCTCATATTGGCTCCCACATATTCTACGAAGATCTTTATCGGTCAAACCGCATAACAACATACGTTGTTCCTTTTGTCATTGGTATGTTACTTGCCCGAGATTCGATCGTCGGTATCTTAATACCTAGTTCAATCTCGTTACCGTAAAGTCTCTTTACTCGTTATGTAATGCATCATCCCACAACTAACTCATTAGTCACATTTCTTGCAAGGCTTATAGTGATGTGCATTACCGAGAGGGCCCAGAGATACCTCCCCGACAATTGGAGTGACAAATCCTAATCTCAAAATACGCCAACTCAACAAGTACCTTCGGAGACACCTATAGAGCTCCTTTATAATCACCTAGTTACATTGTAACGTTTGGTAGCACACAAAGTGTTCCTCCGGTAACGAGGAGTTGCATAATCTCATAGTCATAGGAACATGTATAAGTCATGAAGAAAGCAATAGCAACATACTAAACGATCAAGTGCTAAGCTAACGGAATGGGTCAAGTCAATCACATCATTTTCCTAATGATGTGATCCCGTTAATGAAATGACAAGTCATGTCTATTGCTAGGAAACTTAACCATCTTTGATTCACGAGCTTGTCAAGTAGAGGCATACTAGTGACACTATGTTTGTCTATGTAATCACACATGTAATATGTTTCCGGTTAATACAATTCTAGCATGAATAATAAACATTTATCATGAAATAAGAAAATAAATAATAACTTTATTATTGCCTGTAGGGCATATTTCCTTCAGTCTCCCACTTGCACTAGAGTCAATAATCTAGTTCACATGGCCATGTGATTTAACACCAATATTCGTATCTGTATATGATTAACACCCATAGTTCACATCGTCATGTGACCAACACCCAAAGGGTTTACTAGAGTCAATAATCTAGTTCACATCGCTATGTGATTAACACCCAAAGAGTACTAAGGTGTGATCATGTTTTGCTCGTGAGAGAAGCTTAGTCAATGGATTTGTCACATTCAGAGCCGTATGTATTTTGCAAATATTCTAAGTCTACAATGCTCTGCACGGAGCTACTCTAGCTAATTGCTCCCACTTTCAATATGTATCCAGATTGAGACTTAGAGTCATCTGGATCGGTGTGAAAGCTTGCACCGATGTATCTCTTTATGACGGGCTCTTTTGTCACCTCCATAATCGAGAAATATTTCCTTAGTACTCACTAAGGATATTCTTGACCAATGTCCAGTGATCTACTCCTAGATCACTATTGTACTCCCTTGCCAAATTCAGAGCAAGGTATACAATAGGTCTGGTACATAGCATAACATACTTTATAGAACCTATGACAGAGGCATAGGAAATGACTTTCATTCTCTTTTCTATTTTCTGCCGTGGTCGGGATTTGAGTCTTACTCAATTTCACACCTTTGCAACACAGGCAAGAACTCTTTCTTTGACTGTTCCATTTTGAACTATTTCAAAATCTTGACAAGGTACGTACTTATTGAAAAACTTATCAAGCGTCTTGATCTATCTCAATAGATCTTGATGCTCAATATGAAAGTAGCTTTACTGAGGTCTTTCTTTTAAAGAACTCCTTTCAAATACTCCTTTATGCTTTCAAGAAAAATTCTACATCATTTCTGATCAACAATATGTTACTCACATATATTTATCAGAAAGGCGGTAGTGCTCCCACTCACTTTATTGTAAATACAGGCTTCACCGCAAGTCTGTATAAAACTATATGCTTTGATCAACTTATCAAAGTGTATATTCCAACTCTGAGATGCTTGCACTAGTCCATAGATGGATCGCTGGAGCTTGCACATTTTGTTAGCACCTTTAGGATTGACAAAACTTTCTGGTTGCATCATATACAACTCTTCTTTAAGAAAACCATTAAGGAATGCAGTTTTGACATCCATTTGCCAGATTTCATAAAAGGTTGCAATTGCTAACATGATTCGGACAGACTTAAGCATCGCTACAGTTGAGAAAATCTCATTGTAGTCAACACCTTGAACTTGTCGAAAACCTTTTTGTGACAAGTCGAGCTTTGTAGATAGTAACACTACTATCAGCGTCTGTCTTCCTCTTAAAGATCCATTCATACAATATGGCTTACCGATCATCGGGCAACTCCACCAAAGTCCACACTTTGTTCTCATAAATGGATCCCATCTTAGATTTCATGGCCTCAAGCCATTTCGCGGAATCTGGGCTCATCATCACTTCCTCATAGTTCGTAGGTTCATCATGGTCTAGTAACATGACTTCCAGAACAGGATTACCATACCACTCTGGTGCGGACTGTACTTTGGAAAACCTACGAGGTTTTGTAGTAACTTAATCTGAAATTTCATGATCATCATCATTTGCTTCAAGCTCACTAATTGGTGTAGGAATCACTGGAACTAATTTCTGTGATGAACTACTTTCCAATTCGGGAGAAGGTACACATTACCTTATCAAGCTCTACTTTCCTCCCACTCACTTCTTTCGAGAGAAACTCCTTCTCTAGAAAGGATCCATTCTTAGCAACGAATGTTTTGCCTTCGGATCTGTGATAGAAGGTGTACCAAACAGTTTCCTTTGGGTATTCTGTGAAGACACACTTCTCCGATTTGGGTTCGAGCTTATCAGGTTGAAACCTTTTTCACATAAGCATCGCAACTCCAAACTTTAAGAAACGACAGCTTAGGTTTACTGCTAAACCATAGTTCATACGGTGTCGTCTCAACGGATTTAGATGGTGCCCTATTTAAAGTGAATGCAGCTATCTCTAATGCATAACCCCAAAACGATAGTGGTAAATCGGTAAAATACATCATAGATCACACCATATCCAATAAAGTGCGGTTACAACGTTCAGACACACCATTACACTGTGGTGTTCCATGTGGCGTGAACTGTGAAACTATTCCACATTGTTTAAAATGAAGGCCAAACTCGTAACTCAAATATTCTTCTCTACGATCAGATTGTACAAACTTTATTTTCTTGTTACGATGATTCTCCACTTCACTCTGAAATTCTTTGAACTTTTCAAATGTTTCAGACTTGTGCTTCATTAACTAGATATACACATATCTGCTCAAATCATCTGTGAAGGTTAGAAAATAACGATACCAGCCACGAGCATCAACACTCATTCGACCACATACATCGGTATGTACTATTTCCAACAAGTTAGTAGCTCGTTCCATTGTTCCGGAGAACGGAGTTTTAGTCATCTTGCCAAAAAGGCACGGTTCGCAAGCATCAAATGATTCATAACCAAGTGATTCTGAAAATCCATCTTTATGGAGTTTCTTCATGCGCTTTACACCGATATGACCCAAACGACAGTGCAACAAATAAGTTGCACTATCATTATTAACTTTGCATCTTTTGGCATCAACATTATGAATATGTGTATCACTATGATCAAGATTCAATGAACCATCACCATTGGGTGTATGACCATAGAAGGTTTTATTCATGTAAACAGAATAACAATTTATTCTCTATCTTAGATGAATAATCGTATCGCAATAAACATGATCTTATCATATTTATGCTCAACGCAAACACCAAATAACATTTATTTAGGTTTAACACTAATCTGAAAAATATAGGGAGTGTGTGATGATGATCATATCAATCTTGGAACTACTTCCAACACTCATCGTCACTTCCCCCTCAACTAGTCTCTGTTTATTCTGTAACTCCTGTTTCGAGTTACTAATCTCAGCAACCGAACAAGTATCAAATACTCAGGGGCTACTATAAACACTAGTAAGGCACACATCAATAACCTGTATATCAAATATACCTTTGTTCAATTTGCCATCCTTCTTATCCACCAAATATTCAGGGCATTTCCGCTTCCAATGACCATTTCCTTTGCAGTGTAAGCACTCAGTTTCAGGCTTTGGTCCAACTTTGGGCTTCTTCGCAGGAGTGACAACTTGCTTGTCAATCTACTTGAAGTTCCCTTTCTTTCCCATTGCCCTTCTCTTGAAACTAGTGGTCTTGTCAATCATCAACACTTGATGCTCTTTCTTGATTTCTACCTTCGTTGATTTCAACATCACGAAGATCTCGGGAATCATTTTCGTCATCCCTTGCATACTATAGTTCATCACGAAGTTCTAGTAACTTGGTGATGGTGACTAGAGAACTCTGTCAATCACTATCTTATCTAGAAGATTAACTCCCACTTGATTCAAGCGATTGTAGTACCCAGACAATCTGAGCACATGCTCACTAGTTGAGCGATTCTCCTCCATCTTTTAGCTATAGAACTTGTTGGAGACTTCATATCTCTCAACTCGGGTATTTGCTTGAAATATTAACTTCAATTCCTGGAACATCTCATATGGTCCATGACGTTCAAAACGTCTTTGAAGTCCCGATTCTAAGCCGTTAAGCATGGTGAACTAAATTATCAAGTAGTCATCATACTGAGCTAGCCAAACGTTCATAATGTCTGCATCTACTCCTGCAATAGGTCTGTCACCTAGCGGTGCATTAAGGACAAAATTCTTCTGTGCAACAATGAGGATAAACCTCAGATCACGGATCCAATCCGCATCATTGCTACTAACATCTTTCAACACAATTTTCTCTAGGAACATATCAAAATAAACATATGAAAGCAACAACACGAGCTATTGATCTACAACACAATTTGCAAAATACTATCACGACTAAGTTCATGATAAATTTAAGTTCAATTAATCATATTATTTAAGAACTCCCACTTAGACAGACATCTCTCTAGTCATCTAAGTGATCACGTGATCCAAATCAACTAAACCATGTCCGATCATCACGTGAGATGGAGTAGTTTTCAATGGTGAACATCACTATGTTGATCATATCTACTATATGATTCATGCTCGACCTTTCGGTGTCCGTGTTCCGAGGCCATATATGTATATGCTAGGCTCGTCAAGTTTAACCTGAGTAGTCCGCGTGTGCAACTGTTTTGCACCCATTGTATTTGAACGTAGAGCCTATCACACCCGATCATCACGTGGTGTCTCAGCACGAAGAACTTTCACAACGGTGCATACTCAGGGAGAACACTTCTTGATAATTAGTGAGAGATCATCTTATAATGCTACCGTCAATCAAAGCAAAATAAGATGCATAAAGTATAAACATCACATGCAATCAATATAAGTGATATGATATGGCCATCATCATCTTGTGCTTGTGATCTTCATCTCCGAAGCACCACTACTAGGGAAAACCTTATAGACAGAAATTTAGCAACAGCGCGGGTCAAAAAAGGGCGCTAGTGCTAGATAGCAGTAGCGTTTGAGAAAAAACCGCGCTACAGATACAACCTTAGCAGTAGCGTGTGTAGTGGCAAAAGCGCTACTACTAATATTCCTATTGCTAGAATGATAGGCTACGCATAGCAGTAGCGGGCTTGGAAGAAGCGCGCTACTGCTAGGGCATAAGTAGTAGCGTGTTTCCTAAGAAGAGCGCTACTACTAACGGAAATAAAATAAAATGAAAAACAAATAGAAAAGTAAATGAAAATGAAATAAATAGAAAAAGGAGAAAGGAAAAAATAAAATGTAAAGCAAAATAAATGAAAAAGCGAAAAAACGGAGGAAGGCATAGCAGTAGCGTGTGTTCGTAAGAGGTGCTATAGCTAACGTAGCTGCAACGCGTGTCCTAGACCCCCGCTATAGAAACAGAAAAGGAAATTAAAAAATGGAAGAAAATTACATAGCTATAGCAGCAACGCGTTTTGTAAAAAACCGCTATAGCTATCTTAGCTATAGCGCGTTTTACCAAACACGCTACCGCTAAGTTTGACTTAACCAAAAAAACGTTTCCCCCCGGCCACCACTTCTCCCCCAAATCCCTCAACCCACCCCGCTGCCATCTCCCCGATTCGTCGTCGCCCCACTTCGCCGCCGTCTCCTGCCGACATCGACGCCACCAGAGCCGTGCGCCGTCGACGCCACCGGAGCCGCCCCCAACGCCACGGAGCCGCACGACCTCGTCAACGCCACCGGAGCCGCCGTCGACGCCACTGGATCCTTCCTCGCCACAACTGCCTCCCTCGCCGTCACCGGAGACGCCCCTGCCTCCCTCGCCACCACTGCCTCCCTCGCCACCACTGGAGCCATCCTCTGTAAGCCCCCACCCCTCCTCTCTCTCTCATGCATAGGTTAGCTAGTTTAATTAGGTTAATTATCTAGGTTAGGGCAAAATTTTAGTTAGGGCTTTGACAGAGAAGTAGTTAGGTTAACTAGTTTAATTAGGTTAATTATCTAGGTTAGTGCAAAAAATTAGTTAGGGCTTTGACAGAGAACTAGTCAGGTTAACTAGTTTAATTAGGTTAATTATCTAGGTTAATTAGTGCAAAAATTTATTTAGGGCTTTGACAGAGAACTAGCTGCGTTAACTAGTTTAATTAGGGTTAATTATCTAGGTAAACTAGATTAACTAACTAGGTTAAATAGGTAGGTTAATTAGGTTCGTTGGATTAACAAGCTAGGTTAAGTAGGTTGGCTAGGTTAGAGGAAAATTCTATTTTAGAGCATTAGGTCAGAAGGGTTAGAGAAATGGAGTTCCTTTGTAATTTAATTGGGTTCTGTCCTAGGCAGAGAAGGGTTAGAGATAATAATGTGTGTTTGTGTGAGAGAGAGGAATAGCTAGATCAACATAATTTGGGTTCTGTCCTAGGCAGAGAAATGCTTAGTGAGGTCATTTTGCAAAGGTTTTTGATTTTTGAAAAGACCACTATTTTTCAAGGAAAAGAATTTAGGCAAATTTTATTTTAAAGATGATCCCTTCCTAGACTTTTATTGTTGATTATATCTTTTCATTGAAGTGGTCATGTTATATCTTTTCATTGAAGTTGTTCGATTGTGCCCAAGTGGCTTTGTTGTTTCCAGGGAATGATGCTGACTGGCCTATGTTATGCCGGAATGTTGATTCATTTCTGTTCCGGCAAATTTCAGGTTCTCGATTTGTCCACTTTTTAGCAAAGGTCATGCCGAAATTTTCCGTGAATTTCGGCATGATTTGTGCTACAAACTAGGACATATCGAGTGCCCGGGATTTGCCGCACCAGGAAGGAGTCAACATTCCTGCAAAACAATTGGCCTTTTTATGTAATTATTCATTTTATTAGGTCTAGAATAATTGACTAGATTTAATCATAGGAAACATGGCTAGCAACGATGAAGGACAGGGTTCTAGTGATTGCGATGACGTCTACCGGGCGGTAGACGATTTTTTTAGCCTTACCGACGATCAACCGATGTTGTTGCTAGGCCCATCAGTGGCATCGGGGACTGAGACCGACATGTAGACCGGTGCTGAGACTAAGACCGGCGCTGAGACTCAGACCGACATCGAGACCGGCGCTGAGACTGAGACCGGTGCTGCCTCGGGGAGCGGAGCCGGTGTAGAATCGAAAGCAAAGAGGCAACGGCTTCCTAACAAACTTAGGACTACTAGACTGGTGGTCATGGAGGTGGACGACGGCAATTTTGAGCCAAAGGCGCCCGATGAAGTGCGCGCGTGCTACGACAATCAAATAGGCTGCATCGTACGGACAACCGCCACCATCAATGATGAGAAACTACAGAAGATAGAAAATATGAGGAGCTCCCTCCTAAAGAAGTTTCACCAGATATTCTTGTTCCCGGGCCGGAATGAGAAGGATTATGAAGATCCAGACGAGGACCCGGCAATGAAGAAGATAAACAAACACGCCATGACCAAGTTTAGCGACGCGTTGGCCGCCTGGAAAACTCGAGTGAAAGCAAAGATCATCGACAAGAAGGAACCCTACTCCGAGATTGTAAAGGATAATCCGACAATCACGGAACAACAGTTTCAAATATTCAAGGAGGCTTGTGAGGCCGAAGCTTCCAAAAAAAGTCTAAGTACATGAAGGGGCTTCAAGAGAGGAACATTGGGAGCCACCACCTCGGAAGCCGTGGTTACAGCGGAAAGAGGTCCAAATGGGCCAAGGAGGACGCGGAAGCCGCGAGTCTGGGAATCCCAGACCCCTTGGCGGATTTCACCGCCCCGCAGGAGCGTGACGTCCTGAGGGCCCGACACCGTTGGGACCCAATGAAGAAGGTTTACGAGACAACATCGGTCATTACGGAGTTCATGAGACTGCTGGTAATTTTAGTTTCTGATCAATTCGACTGCACATGTTAGTCATATTTGTAAATGATCCTTGTGCCTTTTGCAGAGAGAGCAGCACCGGATTGCGGCCGAAAGCGACTCGCCGTCTGAGGCATTGGCGAGGCCCAGGTGGGACACTCCATTCAACCGGGCATTGAACATATTGAAACGACAACCGGTGGATACTCGACCGTCGTATGGACGCGTGCACGGTGTCGGAGACGGCGCCACGTGGAAGAAGTAATACCGTGAGACCATGGAGGAGAGAAAGGAAAGACAGAGGTTAACTGAAGAAAACATCGACAAGAAGGTTGAGATTGCGGTTGAGAAGAAATCATCTCAAACAGTCGCAACAGCGGTAGCTGCCGCAAAACAGGTGGTTGCAGATTTGTCTACTTCCTTGGTGACGGGCGTTTTCACTTGGACAAGGCAAAATCCAGAAAAAAATGCAGAGGACTTTCCCCGTGCTGACTTCTTGGGAGCACCTGCTCCCGCACCGGCTCCCGCACCTACTCCCGCACCAGATCCCGCACCGGCTCCCGCACCGACTCCCGCACCGGACGTGCTCGGTGGTGCCTCGTCTTTGGCTGAGCTCGACGCCCTCACGGTATCTGTCACACCGGCCCCCTTCAATATAAATGTATAATCTCCCATTTTCGTTGCCTTTCAGATGTCTCACGTCGCAGACTTTTCTTTGCAGGCCGACAAAACCCCGTGCACCATATTGTGCACCATCGGCGACCAGAAGGTGGACGTGGGGAAGGCGACGATAATGGAGCCGAAGGAACCATTGTTCCACAGCCGGCCGATCCCCCCGAACGTCTTCAAGGTTTCCGTGGCTAGTGTCAAACTGGGCCACGAGAATTTGCCTCCTCTAATACTAGTGGGGGATGATGACGAGACCCCGCGGCGGCTAGGTGATTGTTGCAATGGGTGGGTCCTGTTGTGGCCAAAGAGTCTACTTCGTCTGGAGGCGGCCGGGAGCACACCCACGAGCACGCAGCCTTAGCAAGGTATGAACATCAACACCCCACCTACCCAATTAGCGTCGGGTGTCGGGTTGGGTGATAGCGGACGGGGTAAGGTGGCGGCTCCATTAGTCGCTGATGACGTCGCCATGGATGAGGATGAGGATGACGATGGCGCTGAATAGTATGTCATACTGGCGCCTCCTCAGGGTTTGAGCGTCATGAGTCAGTGCCTGAATTACCGTCTCAATGTATTATGGACGACCTTCCGGTAGTAAAGAAGTCTAGGAAGAGAGCGAGGAAAGGCAAAAAAGCTGATTCTATGATCCAGCCGCCTCAGCAGCCTCGGCTTCAGGACCATATAGATATCCCCGATGCGGATAAATGGCATATCCCCGGTCAACCAATCCTACATGCAACAGCGCTACGGTCCAGATTCGGCGATCTAAGGAGACTTCATGACGATGTGCTGCGGGTGGAGAAAGGCCTCATCGCCTCGAAAGATCCAGGATACCCACTCTACGTGGTTAACATTCCGCGGCAAATGTCGTACGTCGACAGCTTCCCCGCGGATAAGTTCTTCCTCCAATTCGATTACATATTCGACATGTTTCACGTGAAGAAGCTGGATTTTACGTTTGTCCGCCTTTATGCCTTGCACATGAACTACAACATTGGAGTTGAGCAGATACGTCATATCTATGTCGCTGACCCGTACTACATGCATGAGGGCTTCTTGGGAGTCTGCGCAGAGCACCGTGAATATGCGAGGGATTACATCATTAGTTTCATGCTCGCCAATAAGGACAAGGAGGCGATTCTCGTGCCTTATCATCCCGTGTAAGTCATCCGCGCTGCTATCCTTCCTTTGATTTCAATAATTCATTTGCACGGTGGAGGCTAATTAATTTGAGGTGTACTTATTTTGCGCAGCGGCGGGCGCGCCGTCCTCATCATCCTCTACCCCAAATTCTCCCACGCTCTTTACTTGGACTCGTCGAAGAACATTCACAAAAAGGATTACACCCACATCAAAGATGTTCTCGACAGTGCTATGTTTTACTACCAAGCAAGGGGTGGAGAGGTTAGGGACAAGAAGAGAAGGGGCGGCAGGGTCGCCTTCAGCCATAAGACCGACTTCTACTGCATCCAGCAACCGAACGATTCTCTTAATGATGGATTTTATGTCCTACACCACATGCTGGAGTACAGACGGGATCACTAGAACCTTCGCATGTCACCTAGATCTGGCGATGCCCATATTCTGCAATGGGCAAAGGACATAGGAGATATCGAGGATCATCGACTTCGAGCTGAGTTCTATAACATCCAGTGCGAACTTGCCCAAATCATCATGAAGGAGGTCGTCGGAAAAACAGGGATGTTCTATGGAGAAGGACAAATGTCGTGGGAAGACGTCTGAACATGGATAGCCTCTCAGTGTCTCGACATGAAGCCTTTCACTAAGCTCGAGGACTATCTCCCTGACATGGATGGATGGCACGACATGGTGGAGTGATTGTCGATATATGACAATGTGTACGTTTAGTCCATACTTTCTGTATGACAAAACTTTGAGTTATGCACGGTGAAACTTTATTTGTGATGTAATTAAACCGTCCTCCTCCTCGACTAGCAAAAATCACTCTAGTTAGGGAATTTTGGGTACGATGAACTTTGTTATTTATGCTTATGATATGTTGTTTCTATTTTTGCCAAGTCTGTCTCTTTCTGTTGCTCAACTATATATGTTGCATATCATCGACTCATGTGACGATGCAGGTGCATAGATCATAGATGGCGAAGAAGTGCTATGACAGGAGTATATATACAACAAGTGGCCGGAGTGTCACGCCCAGGTGTACCGGTTTCCGGTTTCCGAGCGACAGACAGTAGTTAGTTTAGGTTCACGCTAATGCGAGAGAGGGATACGAACTCATGTACTAAAAGTGATAGGTCTTCTCGCGTATATCATTGTTTAGATGGATGACGATGTATTTGCAAGTAATCGAGACTTGTATCGCTATTTTCGAGATTGATGACGAGAGACCACTTTGTGTTGGATGATGATTATGATGATGACATGATTTGATGAGACTAATTGTATGTATATGCTACGATTACATTTGTATGTGTATGATATGCTAAAGATTATTGTATAAAGCCTATTCAAATACAAAACAAATATGCAGGAAAAAAATAATAAAACTAGTAGTAGCGAGAGGGGGAAATTTAGTAGTAGCGCCGCCTTACCAGTAGCGCTTCCCTGTAAACAGCGCTGTAGATAATATCAGTAACGCCCTTTTCTAAAGAGCGCTACAGCTATTCATGTATAGCAGTAGCGTGCGACGACATGCGCTACTGCTATACGTTAGCTGTAGCGCCTTATTAGGAGCGCCTGTCCCCGCGCTACTGAGAGGCCCAAAACCCGCGCTGCTGCTAGGCTTTTCCCTAGTAGTGCACCGTCGTGATCACTATCGTCACCGGTGCGATCATAACATCGTTGTCGTCTTGCCACCTATTGCTTCTATGACTATAGGTACCGCTTAGTGATAAAGTAAAGCAATTACAGGGCGCTTGCATTTCATACAATAAAGCGACAACCATATGGCTCCTGCCAGTTGCCGATAACTCAGTTACAAAACATGATCATCTCATACAATAAAATATAGCATCACGTCTTGACCATATCACATCACAACATGCCCTGCAAAAACAAGTTAGACGTCCTCTACTTTGTTGTTACAAGTTTTACGTGGCTGCTATGGGCTGAGCAAGAACTGTTCTTACCTACGCATCAAAACCACAACGATAGTTCGTCAAGTTAGTGTTGTTTTAACCTTCGCAAGGACCGGGCGTAGCCACACTCGGTTCAACTAAAGTTGGAGAAACTGACACCCGCCAGCCACCTGTGTGCAAAGCACGTCGGTAGAACCAGTCTCGCGTAAGCGTACACGTAATGTCGGTCCGGGCCGCTTCATCCAACAATACCGCCGAACCAAAGTATGACATGCTGGTAAGCAGTATGACTTGTATCGCCCACAACTCACTTGTGTTCTACTCGTGCATATAACATCTACGCATAGACCCTGGCTCGGATGCCACTATTGGGGAACGTAGTAATTTAAAAAAAAATTCCTGCGCACACACAAGATCATGGTGATGCACAGCAACGAGAGGGGAGAGTGTTGTCTACGTATCCTCGTAGACCGTAAGCGGAAGCGTTAGCGACAACACGGTTGATGTAGTCGTACGTCTTCACGGCCCGACCGATCAAGCACCAAAACTACGACACCTCTGAGTTCTTGGACACGTTCAGCTTGATGACGTCCCTCGTACTCCAATCCAGCCGAGTGTCGAGGGAGAGTTCCGTCAGCACGACGGCGTGGTGACGATGATGATGTTCTACCATCGCAGGGCTTCGCCTAAGCACCGCTATGATATTATCGAGGAGGACTACGGTGGAGGGGGGCAACGCACACGGCTAAGAGATCAATAGATCAATTGTTGTGTCTTTGGGGTGCCCCCCTACCCCCGTATATAAATGAACAAGGGGGGAGGCGGCCGACCAAGGAGGAGGGCGCGCCAAGGGAGGAGTCCTACTCAGTAGGACTCCTCGTTTCCTTGTTGGAGTAGGAGAGAAGGAAAGAGGAGGAGAGGGAGAAGGAAAAGGGGGCTGCGCCCCTTGTCCAATTCGGACCAGAGGGAGGGCGCATGCCTCCTTCCTTTCGGCCTCTCTCCTCTATTCCCGTATGGCCCAATAAGGCCCATATACTCCCCGGCGAATTCTCGTAACTCTCTGGTACTCCGAAAAATACCCGAATCTATCAGAACCTTTCCGAAGTCCGAATATAGTCGTCCAATATATTGATCTTTATGTCTAGACCGTTTCGAGACTCCTTGTCATGTCCCATATCTCATCCGGGACTCCAAACTCCTTCGGTACATCAAAACACATAAACTCATAATATAACCGTCATCAAACTTTAAGCGTGCGGACCCTACGGGTTCGAGAACTATGTAGACATGACCGAGACACGTCTCTGGTCAATAACCAATAGCGGAACCTGGATGCTCATATTGGCTCCCACATATTCTACGAAGATCTTTATTGGTCAAACCGCATAACAACATACGTTGTTCCCTTTGTCATCGGTATGTTACTTGCCCGAGATTTGATCGTCGGTATCTCAATACCTAGTTCAATCTCATTACCGGCAAGTCTCTTTACTCGTTATGTAATGCATCATCCCGCAACTAACTCATTAGTCACATTGCTTGCAAGGCTTATAGTGATGTGCATTACCGAGAGGGCCCAGATATACCTCCCCGACAATCGGAGTGACAAATCCTAATCTCAAAATACGCCAACTCAACAAGTACCTTCGGAGACACTTGTAGAGCTCCTTTATAATCACCCAATTACGTTGTGACGTTTGGTAGCACACAAAGTATTCCTCCGGTAACGAGGATTTGCATAATCTCACAGTCATAGGAACATGTATAAGTCATGAAGAAAGAAATAGCAACATACTAAACCATCAAGTGCTAAGCTAATGGAATGGGTCAGGTCAATCACATCATTCTCCTAATGATGTGATCCCGTTAATCAAATGACAACTCATGTCTATGGCTAGGAAACTTAACCATCTTTGATTCACGAGCTAGTCAAGTAGAGGCATACTAGTGACACTATGTTTGTCTATGTATTCACATATGTATTATGTTTCCGGTTAATACAATTCTAGCATGAATAATAAACATTTATCATGAAATAAGGAAATAAATAATAATTTTATTATTGCCTCTAGGGCATATTTCCTTCATATACACATACATACAACGGCCAGGGTGGAAGAAAGTAAATATGGCCACGTACGTACATACGGGGGGGGGGGGTCTCGAATGCCTACTCGCACATATGTATGGCCAGGGCTCGTGTACATGGCTGGGTCGGAACAAAGAAACAGCGTCGTCGTCGTGTTCATGGGGAGCCAACTGGCTGGGTCGGAACAGAATGCGTCGTCATGATCATTGGAAGGGCTTGGACGGAACAACCGATGGAAACGAGGCCTGGCGTACCGCACAATGGAGGAAACGGCCTTGTGTTTGACTGGCCACGGTCGAAACAGGATCCTATTCATCAGGAGGGGTCTGGCGTACCGCAAAATGGAGGAAATGGACTTCTGTTGGACCTCCTACGCTCGAAACGGGGTCTTGTTGATCGGGAGGGGTGTGGCGTACCGCAAAACAGAGGAAACGGACTTGTGTGTGAGCGCTATGGTCGAAACGGGGGTCCTGTTCATCGGGAGGGGTGGCGTACCGCAAAACGGGACTCCACAGGATACTGTTCATCTCCAGCGTCGACCTCCTCCTGGCTCCACGGGCTACTATTCATCCACCGTCGACCTCCGCCAACCTCCACCTATGACTGTTCATCCACGGGCTCCTATTCATCCATCCTCCACCGCGCGCTACTCCACCAGCTACTGTTCAACTAGCTCTCTCCACGGGCTCCTGTTCAACCACCCCTCCACAGGGCTACTGTTCATCCAGCCCTCCACTAGCTACTGTTGAAACAACCTTCCA
The DNA here is from genome assembly GCF_018294505.1 of Triticum aestivum. Classification (NCBI taxonomy): domain Eukaryota; kingdom Viridiplantae; phylum Streptophyta; class Magnoliopsida; order Poales; family Poaceae; genus Triticum; species Triticum aestivum. Next base: position 361,766,367 of record NC_057810.1, read on the forward strand.
TGGGGTCGTCCTATTCATCCAGCCCTCCACGGGGTCCTGTTCATCCAGCCCCAACTGGCTCGATCGATCAGGGTCCTGTTCATCCAAAGGCAACACCACGGTGCCCTGTTCATCCACCCCCACCAGGAACTATTCATCCAAACCCCACATCAACGCTCATTGTTCATCCACCCCCAGCAATGCTCACTATTCATCCAGAGGCAGCATCGATCGGCTTCAGTTAGCAGCAGTAGCGAAGGAATCGCTTGATCGCTCGGGTTCAGTAACGCATAGCCTGCAGTGTAATCGCTCGGGTTCAGTTAGGCGACGCCTCGCTCGGGTTTAGTTAGAGCCCAACGCCTCGCACCCACGCGCATACGATATGATAGAAACGCGCATCGCTCGGCCCCCGACCACCCACCGTAACCGGGAACTCCCCGAAATTTTCCTCGCCCTCGTTTCTACCATGGTTTTTTTCGTCATGGATGGCCCAAAGAATGTCATGCAGCTGTGTCTCCAGCCCGCCCAGGACGAAATGCCCATTTTCTATCATGATTTTTCGTCATAGAAGTAGGAGCCCACCACATCTATGATGATACCGGGTTTTGTCACAATTATCGTCATAGAAGTGTCATAAGTATGACGAAAAAAATTCGTTCGGCCCAAAATGTCACGGATGTGTCTTTTTTTGTAGTGTTACAATATAGGCTAGAACTCCTTCTTTGACTGATCCATTTTGAACTCCTTCAAAATCTTGTCAAGTTATGTACTTTGTGAAAATCCCATTAGGTGTCTTGATCTATCCCTATAGATCTTGATGCCCAATATGTAAGTAACTTCACCGAGGTTTTTCATTGAAAAATTCTTATTCAAGTATCCTTTTATGTTATCTAGAAATTCTATATCATTTCCAATAAACAATATGTCATCCACATATAATATTAGAAATGCTACAGAGCTTCCACTCACTTTCTTGTAAATATTGGCTTCACCGTAAGTCTGTATAAAACCATATGCTTTCATCACCTCATCAAAGCGTATATTCCAACTCTGAGATGCTTGCACCAGTCCATAGATGGATCGCTGGAGCTTGCACACTTTGTTAGCACCTTTAGGATCGACAAAACCTTCTGGTTGCATCATATACAACTCTTCTTTAAGAAATCCATTAAGGAATGCATTTTTATGTCCATTTCCGAGATTTCATAATCATAAAGTGCGGCAATTGCTACCATGATTTGGAGAGACTTAAGCATCGCTACGGGTGAGAAAGTCTCACCTTAGTCAACTCTCTGAACTTGTCAAAAACCTTCCGCGACAAGTCAAGATTTGTAGACATTAACATTACCATTAGCGTCAGTCTTGTTCTTAAAGCTCCATTTATTTTCTATGGCTTGCCAATCATCGGGCAAGTCCACCAAAGTCCACATTTTGTTCTCATACATGGATCCTATGTCAGAATTCATGGCCTCAAGCCATCTATCGGAATCTGGGCCCATCATAGCTTCTTCATAGTTTGTAGGTTCACCTTAGTCTAGTAACATGACTTCCAGAACAGGATTGGCATACCACTCTGGTGCGGATCGTGCTCTGGTCAACCTACGAGGTTCGGTAGCAACTTGATGCAAAGTTTCATGATCATCATCCTTTGCTTTCTCTCTAGTTGGTGTAGGCATCATGGGAATGGTTTTCCGTGATGTGCTACACTCCAATTCGAGAGAAGGTACTATTACATCATCAAGTTCTACTTTCCTCCCACTCACTTCTTTCGAGAGAAACTCCTTCTCTAAAAAGGTTCCATTCTTGGCAACAAAGATCTTGCCTTTGGACCTTTGGTAGAAGGTGTGCCCAATTGTTTCCTTAGGGTATCCTATGAAGACACACTTCTCCGATTTGGGTTCGAGCTTTTATAGCTGAAGCCTTTTGACATAAATGTCGCAACCCCAAACTTTAAGAAATGACAGCTTAGGTTTCTTGCCAAACCATAGTTCAAACGATGTTGTCCCAACGGATTTAGACGGTGCCCTATTTAATGAGAATGCAGTTGTCTCTAATGCATAACCCCAAGACGATAGTGATAAAATGGTAAGAGACATCATAGATCACATCATATCTAATAAAGTACGGTTACAATGTTCAGACACACCATTATGTTGTGGTGTTCCGAGTGGCCTGAGTTGTGAAACAATTCCACATTGTTGTAAATGAAGGTCGAACTCATAACTCAAATTTTCGCCTCCATGATCAAATCATAGAAACTTTATTTTCTTGTTATGATGTTTCTCCACTTCACTCTAAAATTCTTTGAATTTTTTAAATGTTTCAGACTTGTGTTTCATTAAGTAGATATACCCATACCTACTCAAATCATCTGTGAAGGTCAGAAAATAACGGTACCCGTCGCATGCTTCAACACTCATCAGACGGTATACATCGGTATGTATTATTTCCAATAAGTCATTAGCTCGCTCCATTGTTCCGGAGAACGGAGTTTTCGTCATCTTACCCATGAGGCATGGTTCGCAAGTATCAAATGATTCATAATCAAGTGACTCCAAAAGTCCATCTGCATGGAGTTTCTTCATGCGCTTCACACCAATATGACCTAAACGGCAATGCCACAAGTATGTTGCACTATCATTATCAACTTTGCATCTTTTGGTATCAATATTATGAATATGTGTATCACTATGATCGAGATTCAATAAACCATTCACATTGGGTGTATGACTATAGAAGGTTTTATTCATGTAAACAGAACAACAATTATTCTCTAACCTAAATGAACAACCGTATTACAGTAAACATGATCTAATCATATTCTTGCTCAACGCAAACACCAAATAACATTTATTTAGGTTCAACACTAATCCCGAAGGTAGAGGGAGTGTGCGATGGTGATCGTATCAACCATGGAATCACTTCCAACACACATCGTCACCTCGCACTTAACTAGTCTTTGTTTATTCTACAACTCCTGTTTCGAGTTACTAATCTTAGCAACTGAACCGTTATCGAATACCTAGGTGCTACTACGAACACTAGTAAGGTACACATAAATAACATGTATATCAAATATACTTTTGTTCATGTTGCCATCCATCTTATCCGCCAAGTTTTTGGAGTAGTTCCGCTTCCAATGACCATTTACTTTGTAGTAGAAGCACTCAGTTACAGGCTTTGGTCCAGCTTTGGGCTTCTTCATGGGAGTGACGACTTGCTTGTGATGAGCCACAAGTATAGGGGATCTATCATAGTCCCTTCGATAAGTAAGACTGTCGAACCCAACGAGGAGCAGAAGGAAATGACAAGCGGTTTTCAGCAAGGTATTCTCTACAAGCACTGGAATTATTGGCAACAGATAGTTGTATGCTGAGATAATTCGTAATGGGTAACAAGTAACAAAAGTAAACAAGGTGCAGCAAGGTGGCCCAATCCTTTTTATAGCAAAGGACAAACCTGGACGAACTCTTATATAAAGCAAAATGCTCCCGGGGACACATGGGAATTTCTGTCAAGCTAGTTTTCATCATGCTCATAGGATTCACGTTCGTTACTTTGATAATTTGATATGTGGGTGGACCGGTGTCAGGACCCCGACTCGATGTCACATCGATCTAGCTTGTAACACCTCATATCACTTTGCGGCCTCACGCACGGTATCCCCACGGGTGTCGCCTTACCTTTGCCCGGGACCGTTTGCGCCTTTTGGCTCACGTATATGATAGTGTCGCTAGCATCCATATGATAAAGAGCCCGGGCTGACATGACTAGTCGTAAACCCAAAGTGGCACAGGCTTACAGGGACAGGCATCCATGACCCAGCAACGAACGTGTCGGTCATCAGCAAGTGGGTCCGGGCTGTAGCACTGGGCTAGCAGGACTCCGGTAAACCGGGCTATAGCGGGCTAACAGGACTCCGGTACTCAATGCGTGACATTTCCCCGAAGGGACAGACACAGGAACGAAGAAGGACACATGCCGGCCAGCCTAAGTGTTCCAGAGCAGTAGCAAGCTACCATGGCTCAGTGGTAACACTAGGAGACATTTCCCGGTAAGTGAGGCTACTAAGGATAAACAACTAGATAGTCAGATCCCACACATACCAAGCATTTCAATCATACACACAATATGCTCGATATGTGCAAACACAACAAGGCATCACAACATGACTCTATGACACAAGTACTTTATTTAAGGCTCAGAGAGCCATACATAACATACACAAAGGTACGGGTCACACGACCCAGCATTCAAGTCATACAGTCATACAAACCAGCAGCGGAAGTAACTTGTCTGAGTACAGACAACTAGTAAAATAAAAGAGGCTTGGAAAGCCTAGCTATACTACGTGGTCCTTCACAAGCTCAGGATCACCACCCGGGCCTTAGCCTACTCATTGATGTCAATGTCTACGTAGAACCCATCAGAAGGGGTTGCAGCGTCTTCTGTAAAAATGTAAATTATAGCAACATGAGTACAAAGGTACTCAGCAAGACTTACATCAGATCCTACATACATGCATATTATCAAGAAGGGTTGGTGGAGTTATTGCAGCAAGCCAGCTTTGACTCTTGGCTAGGCTAACCTACGAGACTCCAACTTGAAATGGTTTTGCGTACACGAGTCCACTACTCACCACTTCAATACACTACCGAGGATCCACCTCCGTCTTCCTACAGAAGAGCCATCCTCGACACTCACACTTATCTTGAGGCTTTTAGTAGTTTCCATTTACTTGTCTATGAACTGTATAGGCAACCAAGTAGTCCTTTACCGCGGACGCGGCTTTTCGAATAGATCATGATAACCCTGCAGGGGCGTACTTCTTCATACATGTTTCCACCACTTAGCGTCTGCACACGACATGTGCTCGGCAAACTTCAAGCGAAAACCGACGTGGGTGTAGACCACGACCTACCTAAACACCTAAGCCTCTAGTCCAGGTTTATCGCCTATCCAGGTTCCATCCGTAGGGAGTCCGGCCGAGGTTTCCCATACGGCCCCGAACAATGTGAATAGGGTTCCCGAGATACCTAACGGGTATTCGGTACACCCGGCCACGTACCTACCGCATCACAGCCCACCCCTACGGTCAGCGCTGTCCACGGCCTCCAGTAGGCTACAAACACCAGAAACTACTTGCAACTCCTGGACAGAGAGCTAGGGTGAATAAGAAGTCGAGCGGGGTCATATTTCAGGGCCCAATGCATGGTAGTAGCTGTATCTTAAATCACACATACATATCTCAGTGCTTAATGTCGGCTTCAATGAAACAACCCACCATGTACTCCTACATGGCCTCTCATCGATACCTTTACCAAATCGTGTTCACCACACCACTCTCATTACCGACATAATCATTTCACTCTAGCCCATCACCCAGATGAACCAGACCTGACACGACTCTAAGCATAGCAGGCATAGCAAGGTAGGAACAACACATACATATGGCTCAATCAACTCCTACACATGCTAGTGGGTTTCATCTAGTTACTGTGGCAATGACAGGTCATGCAGAGGAAATGGGTTCAACTACCGTAGCACACAGCAGTTTGAAACGCGTTGTCTTAATGCAGTAAAAGAGAGCAGGAGCGAGAACATGGGATTGTATCGATATGATCAAATGGTTGGTTGCTTGCCTGATGGTTTGATGCACTGATACGGTTCTTCGTTAGGGTAATCACGGTACTCCTCGGAGGCAGAACCTGCCGCAAAGAACACCGATACACAACCATCACCAAACAACGTGCAACAATATGATGCATGCATGAAACATAGCAATATGAGTGTGTTGGGCTAATGCAACTAAGACCAGAAGGGTTTGAACCAATTTGAATCAAAGATTCAAATTTCAAACTCAAACATGGCCTTTTAAAGTGTTTTTCCTTGTTCTGCATTAAACATCAGGTTAACTTGTTTAATCATGCATGAAAATAGTACAGATGGATAGATTGGATTTTTCTGATCATTTTTCATATATAATTTGTCTGATTTGGAGTTACAGAATAAAAGTTATGAATTTTTAAAGTTTAAACTATATTCTGGAATTTCCTATATTAGATTAATTCCAGAAAATCAATTATTGCGTCAGCCTGACGTCAGTGTGACGTCAGTAGGTCAACGGGACACGACCGGGTCAAACCTGACAGTGGGTCCCGCGTGTCAGTGTGATTAGATTAATTAAAGTTTAATTAAAACTAAACCTGTTTAATTAACAGGGCTGGGCCCCACCTGTCATTGACTCAGGGGAGTCAACTAGGGCCCACCCGTGGTCAAACCCGGGTCGGCTGCACCGGCGTTTAGCCGCCGGCAAGCCCGACCCGGCAGCGGAAGTGGTTTTGGCTGTTTCGGCCACCAAATGGGTCGCGGAGACCACCGGAGTGGAGCTGAGGACGAGCCGCAGCTCTTGGTGGAGTCCGTTGGGGTCGGGGTGGCCGGAGTTGGCACCGGCGATGACTTTGGCGGCCACTGGGGTTCGGCCGAAGACGAACTTGACGCAAGAGGAGACAGTGAGGTGCGGGGAGTAGCTAGCTAGGTGCTACGTGACACGGTGAGCATGATGGACATCGTGGAGTGGTCGGAGGGTGACCGGGAGCACGTCGGCGACGAGCTCCACGGCGGTGGGTGCGGTTGAGCTCCGGGAGGTCGCTACACAGCTCGGGAGCAAGAAAAGGAGGGGGGAAGATGGCTAAGCTCACAGTGAGTGCGACGAAGCCCTTGGTGCGGCCGGAGATGGACCGGAGCGACGACGGCGTTGAAGGGGATCTCCGGCGACGGCGGTTCGGGCGAGGTCGTTGCGGTGGACTCGGGCGTTGCGAGCGCTCGGGGCTCGGCTTGCAAGATGGAGTGGACAGCGGCGGAGCTCCTGGACACGATGAGAGGACGCACGGGTGGCGGGGAGCACGGCTACGACGAAGGCACGGCGATGGTGGCATCGGTCATGGCGGGGGAGCGCGAGGGGGAGGAGCTGGAGAGGAGAGGGGGTGTCTGAGGGGTTCGGGGGAGCGAGGGAGGCCGGTCCACGACGTCACCGGGCGAGGGGAGCGGCGAGGCGGCGAGCAGGTGCGTGGCGCGCGCTGCGGTCGCCGTCGGGCACCTGCCTGCCTGCCTGGCCGGCAAGCAGCTCGCTGGAGCGGCGCTGGGCTGGGCCGGCAGGTGGGCCGGGAGCTGGCGTCAGGTAAGTTTTTCCATTTCTTCTGTTTTCTGTATTTTTTTAATACTTCTGTAACTTTGTTGAATTAAATAAAATACTTAGGCAACTCCTAAAATCACCAAACTACTCCTGGTCCATAGTTGGATTATTTCCAACATGGAACATTTTAGTTTGGAGATATTTGAGCATTTAAATATTTTATATAATTTTAAATGCCCAAATTCAAATATTTATGATTTGATTCAAAAACCCTAGGATGGCCTAGGAAAATGTGCATCACTTTTGGCAGAGGTTCTGAACCAAGACAAAAATGATGGGCATTTTAGAAAGGCATTTCAGGTTCATTGAAAAAGTTTTTAGTAAACCCTAATTGGTTTCAGAGGGGACTGGGGGTTCTGTCATCCCCATTTCAGGTTTCTGATGAAAGAATAAACATGATGCAACACTCTAATGCATGAACTAGCTAGGGTGTGACAACTCACCCCCACTCAAAAGAATCTCGTCCCGAGATTTGGGTTCCTCCGGAAAGAGGGCGGGGTACTCGAGTCGAAGACGATCCTCCCTTTCCCAAGTTGCTTCATCCTCAGAATGGTGCGACCATTGTACTTTGAGAAACTTGATATTATGACGTCGAGTGGTACGCTTGGCCTGATCGAGGATACGAATGGGGTACTCTCGATATGTAAGATTATCTTGGAGATCAAGCGTTTCGTGGTCCACTCCACGGATAGGATCCGAGAAGCAACGCCTGAGTTGAGAAACGTGGAAGACATCGTGGACTCTGGAGAGGTGCGGAGGTAGTTCCAACTGGTAGGCAACTTCTCCTCGTTTAGCGAGAATGCGAAAAGGTCCAATGTAACGAGGAGCCAATTTGCCTTTGATACCGAAACGATGGGTTCCCTTCAGAGGGGTAACCCGAAGGTAAGCCTTCTCGTCAACCTCGAAAGTCATAGCCTTATGTTTCCGGTCATATTGACTCTTTTGACGAGATTGGGCTATTTTCAACTTTTCACGAACGATGCGAACTTGCTCTTCTGCTTCCTGAATCATATCCGGGCCAAAGAATTGTCTTTCCCCGATCTCTGACCAGTTAAGGGGTGTTCGAGACCGTCATCCATAGAGAACTTCAAAAGGGGCTTTACCCAAGCTAGATTGATAGCTGTTGTTGTAAGCGAATTCGGCAAATGGAAGGCACTTCTCCCAATCCATTCCGAATGAGATAACAGAGGCTCGAAGCATGTCTTCTAGGATCTGGTTGACGCGTTCCACTTGACCACTCGATTGAGGGTGAAAAGCAGTGCTAAAGGAAAGGCGGGTTCCCATAGTGTTTTGGAAACTTTCCCAAAATCGAGAGGTGAAAAGACTTCCTCTATCCGAGTTAATTTCCAAGGGAACGCCATGGAGAGACACTATTCGGGAGATGTATAAGTCTGCCAGCTGACTAGCGGTTATACTCTCGCGAACAGGTAAGAAATGGGCCACTTTGGAAAGACGATCAACAACGACGAAGATAGTATTATTCCCTCTTTTGGTCCTGGGAAAACCGGTAATGAAGTCCATACCAATTTTATCCCATTTCCATTCAGGAATAGCTAAGGGTTGAAGGGTGCCAGCAGGCCGTTGATGCTCTCCTTTTACACGACGACAGACGTCTCAGCTAGCAATATACTGAGCAATTTCTCTCTTCATCCTAGTCCACCAGAACCTCTGGCGTAGGTCCTGATACATCTTGGTACTACCGGGATGAATGGTGAGAGGGGATTCATGAGCCTCCTTAAGGATTAACTGCCGTAGATGCTGGTTCTTGGGAACCACTAGACGGTTCTCAAAGTACACAACACCATGATCATTTGTGGAGAAACAACTAACACCTCCGCTAGCAATGTTCTCCTTGATTTTAGATATTCCCCTATCTCACTTTTGGGCAGCGATGATTTGATCCGTAAGGGTAGGTTTCGCTACCAAGGTGGAAAGAAATCCTTGAGGAACAATGTGAAGGTTAAGCTTCCGAAATTCCTCATGGAGAAGCGGTTGACTTTGTTGTAACATGAGGTTGTTACAATAAGATTTACGACTTAGCGCATCAGCCATGACATTGGCTTTCCCTGGGGTGTAAGTTATTCCTAAGTCGAAATCTGTGATCAACTCAACCCAACGTCTTTGCCTGAGATTCAAATCCGGTTGGGTGAAGATGTACTTCAGACTTTGGTGATCAGTGAATATTTCGCAGCGATTACCAAGGAGGTAATGTCGCCAGGTTTTAAGTGCATAGACTACGGCTGCAAGCTCTAGATCATGAGTAGGATAATTCTCCTCATGTGGGTGCAATTGCCGTGAAGCGTAAGCAATTACATGTCGATCTTGCATGAGAATGCAACCTAATCCTTGTCGCGAGGCGTCGCAGTAGATAACAAAGTCCTTAGAGAAGTCTGGCGGTACCAGCACGGGAGCAGAAGTCAGGCGTCTTTTCAGTTCCTGAAAGCTGTGCTCACATTGTGGAGTCCATTCGAACTTTTTATCTTTCTTGAGGAGTTCGGTTAGAGGTTTAGCAACTTTGGAGAAGTTTTCGACAAAGCGACGGCAATAGCTCGCTAAGCCTAGAAAACTCCGAACTTGCTTGACCGATTCAGGTGGAGTCCAATTAAGGACGGCTTGAACTCGCTCAGGGTTAACAGCAATACCTTTACCAGATATTACATGACCCAGATAGGTCACTTCCGACAACCAGAATTCACATTTAGAGAATTTGGCATAAAGACGATGCTCTCGAAGTTTCTTCAACACTAGCCTTAGATGTTCGGCATGTTCTTCCTCGTTCTTGGAGTAGATGAGTATATCATCGAGATAAACCACGACGAATTTATCCAAATACTCCATGAAGATTGAGTTCATTAACCGAGAAAAGGTGGCTGGAGTGTTGGTTAAACCGAAGGACATGACGGTGTACTCGTATTGGCCATAACGAGTAACAAAGGCCATTTTAGGAATGTCCCCGTTTCTGATTTTGATTTGATGGTAGCCCAACCTCAAATCCATTTTGGAGAAGACTGAGGATCCAGCGAGCTGATCATACAGGTCGTTGATCCTAGGGAGAGGATATTTGTTCTTGATTGTGACCAAATTGACAGGTCGGTAATCTACAACCATCCGGTTCGTACCATCCTTCTTCTTGACGAAGAGGACGGGGCAAACCCACGGAGATGAACTAGGTCGGGTGAAACCCTTTTTCAAGGACTCATCGAGTTGTTTCTTAAGCTCGGCTAGTTCTAGTGGTGCCATCTTATAGGGTCTTCTAGCAATCGGGACGGTTCCTGGAATGAGGTCTATTACGAACTCAACATCCCTGTCAGGTGGAACACCTGGCAATTCCTCTGGAAAGACATCCGGAAAGTCACGGACTACCGGAACGTCCTCAAGGTCTGGCAAAGGGCTGGCGTTAAGAGAATATAATTGTCGCTCGGCTAACCGGGTCAAGACATTGACTATCTTTCCCGAAGGATGAGTGAGTTGAACAGTCCTAGAGAAGCAATCAATTTTGGCATGATGAGCTGACATCCAGTCCATACCCAAAATGATATTAATATCTGAAAATTTGAGAGCTATCAAAGATGCAAGGAAAACAAGTCTGTCGACTTGGATTTCATTTCCATAACTTACCCTGGAGGTCTGCCATCTAGAACCGGGAGTAGAAATTTCCATAGTGGATGGCATGTCACAGAATGCGGTGTTATGCAAACGAGCATAGTTCTCGGATATAAATGAATGAGAGGCTCCTATATCGAAAAGAACAGATGCCGGGTGGCAATTAACAAGGAGCATAACGAGGACGACGTTGGGATCCTCTTGAGCTTCTTCGGCAGACATACAGTTGACATGGCCACGTGTAGCGGTGGCCGGCTTGGCGTGGAACACTTTCCCTGTCGGCTTGCCACGGCCAACAGCTTTAGCAGATTGGTTGGGGTTGGTCTGGGGACACTCACGCATATAGTGGCCAGATTCCCCACACTTGAAACAAGTCACGGAACTGGTGCGTGGAGGAGCACTGTTGGTTGGAACCCCATAGGGCTTGGCTGGTGCAGACTGTTGAACGGGGCGAGGCGTCTGGAAGGATGGCCTCGGTGTGAACCTGGGTGGCAGGGCGGTGTTGGGCACCCACACGTGGCGCTTCTGAGGACCAGCACCGGATGAGGAACCCATGTCACAGCCATGCTTGCGTGTTGCGTCATAATCAGTCTGACCAGTCTCAGCACTGATGGCCTTGTTAACAAGTTTCTGAAAGGATGTGCACTCATGCAGACGGAGGTCGCGGCGAAGCTCAGGACTAAGTCCCTTACGGAACCATGCTTGCTTCTTGGCATCAGTAGAAACTTCCTCAGTTGCATATCGTGCGAGGTTACCGAACTCCCTGCTGTAAGCATCCACAGAGAGTCGGCCCTGAGTGAAACTGCAAAATTCCTCACGTTTACGGTCCATGAGACCCTCCGGAATGTGATGTTCACGGAAAGCCTCGCTGAATTCAGCCCAAGTAGTGACATGGCCCGCTGGGCGCATAGCTCCATAATTCTCCCACCATAGACTGGCGGGGCCTTCAAGATGATATGCAGCAAAGGTGACCTTGTCAGCCTCAGCTACTAGCGCGGAACGCAGCTTGTGAGAGATACTGCGAAGCCAATCATCAGCGTCGAGAGGCTCGATGGAGTGGTGGAACGTGGGTGGATGTAACTTGATGAAATCACTGAGTGACACCACGTTAGTCCTCTGATGGTGTGCTGTGTTCTGTTCAATACGCTCCAACAAACGGTTGGTCTCCCGCTTGTTTCTTTCGGCTTCCATCATAACCTCGGCTAGGGAAGGAGGATGAGGCAGATTTGCATTCCTGACTTCACTGCCTTCGGCCTGCTCTTGAGGAGCAGGGTTAGTGCGCGTGTTGACCATCCTAGGTAAACAAGACAATGATTTAGTCAGAATGATAAGATTCCGACATGGAATACAGAATGTAAGGAGTAACTCAGAATGCAAGATGATCATCCGTATGACATGGTAGATACAGAAACTGCTTCTTTATTCCATCGTCATACACACCATACAAGGTTTAGTACAAGACCAAACAAGGTACTATTACGGTGAAAAGAGGATTACATCTCTTCGGAGGCATCCCAAGCTCCTATACATTATTTTTCTATACCTCCGGAAGGCGATACAAACTAGGTCATATCCCACGAGTCACGCAGGACGATAGACGACACAGCTAACACGAACTAGTGATACTACCACTAACTCAGACCGATCCGTAGTAGTCCTCGTAGAAGTCACCTCCATAGCCTGGAAGCTCAACATGATCATCTGGAAACAGACGATCTCGCGGAGCTTGTGGACCATAGGGGCTAGGATGAGGTCTTGGACCAACAAACGGTGGCCTGCGGGGACCGCGAGGTGGGGTGATGCCTCCTACATCACGCCAACCCATCACGTCTGGCAGAGCAGATCTCACAGGATAGAGATCACGCATATCCGAATATCCAGCTTGCACCGCCGGTGCAAACCGAGTCAATGTGGCCCAATGGTCAGCACGGGTATTGAAGAGCTCTAACCTCAAGGCCTGATTTTCACGGTCCTTATCCTCGAGCATCTCAGTAGTAGTGCGAGTCCGTGAATCCTCCTGAGTGGGGTCAGCATAGATAGCCTGGAGATACCCTTGTGCTCCCGGGAGTGATCCTGGCATATACCGGAAGTCAGAGTCCCGAAATAGGCCAGACCTGACTCGCATGATGGTCATCATAGAGTAGGCGGCGTCCTGCACAGCCATCTCAATAGTAACCCCGAGTCCATAGGAGCAGTGAAGGGGCTCGGTGGACCCAGGATAAGATGGAAATATCCTGACAGTGCAGAGATACTGGCTTTGATTAAAGTCTCGGAATTGCTCTTCGACCGTGTACTCAGGATACCAACGGTATCCAGCCTCAGTCATTACCCTGACCAACATGGCAGTATGGCCGGGTACATCTAGGCATCGAGTCAGGCGAACCACTTGATTGAGGTCGCGAGTGGCCATCTGAAAACACAATCATAATGCAAAGACATTAGAATTTCTAGCAAAATTTCGGCAGCATAACAGCTGTAAATGCTCAAGAAGGATTTTGAGACATTTGACAAAGGATTTCATACACACTCAACATCATCATATCAAAGTTCTGAGTCCATCCTAGCAACATAATGTGGTAGTAGAACTGAACTAGGCTTGTATCCATCAAACCTATAAGGTACTACTGATTAGTAACACGTGATCCTGACAGAGAGAATAGATCCTAATTCCTTAACCCCCGGTGGAAGAATAGACTGACTCAGATCAGAATGTCATAAGATAGAGGAGTAAAAAGAGCCTTACGTTCCACCCACAAACAATTCCCCTACATATAACTAATGAATTTCTAGACTCAACATCGACCAGTTTGGCTTGGAGAACCTACAGGCAGTCCGGCTCTGATGCCAACACTGTCAGGACCCCAACTCGATGTCACATCGATCTAGCTTGTAACACCTCATATCACTTTGCGGCCTCACGCACGGTATCCCCATGGGTGTCGCCTTACCTTTGCCCGGGATCGTTTGCGCCTTTTGGCTCACGTATATGATAGTGTCGCTAGCATCCATATGATAAAGAGCCCGGGCTGACATGACTAGTCGTAAACCCAAAGTGGCACAGGCTTACAGGGACAGGCATCCATGACCCAGCAACGAACGTGTCGGTCATCAGCAAGTGGGTCCGGGCTGTAGCACTGGGCTAGCAGGACTCCGGTAAACCGGGCTGTAGCGGGCTAACAGGACTCCGGTACTCAATGCGTGACATTTCCTCGAAGGGACAGACACAGGAACGAAGAAGGACACATGCCGGCCAACCTAAGTGTTCCAGAGCAGTAGCAAGCTACCATGGCTCAGTGGTAACACTAGGAGACATTTCCCAGTAAGTGAGGCTACTAAGGATAAACAACTAGATAGTCAGATCCCACACATACCAAGCATTTCAATCATACACACAATATGCTCGATATGTGCAAACACAACAAGGCATCACAACATGACTCTATGACACAAGTACTTTATTTAAGGCTCAGAGAGCCATACATAACATACACAAAGGTACGGGTCACACGACCCAGCATTCAAGTCATACAGTCATACAAACCAGCAGCGGAAGTAACTTGTCTGAGTACAGACAACTAGTAAAATAAAAGAGGCTTGGAAAGCCTAGCTATACTACGTGGTCCTTCACAAGCTCAGGATCACCACCTGGGCCTTAGCCTACTCATTGATGTCAACGTCTACGTAAAACCCATCAGAAGGGGTTGCAGCGTCTTCTGTAAAAATGTAAATTATAGCAACATGAGTACAAAGGTACTCAGCAAGACTTACATCAGATCCTACATACATGCATATTATCAAGAAGGGTTGGTGGAGTTATTGCAGCAAGCCAGCTTTGACTCTTGGCTAGGCTAACCTACGAGACTCCAACTTGAAATGGTTTTGCGTACACGAGTCCACTACTCACCACTTCAATACACTACCGAGGATCCACCTCCGTCTTCCTACAGAAGAGCCATCCTCGGCACTCACACATATCTTAAGGCTTTTACTAGTTTCCATTTACTTGTCTATGAACTGTATAGGCAACCAAGTAGTCCTTTACCGCGGACGCGGCTATTCGAATAGATCATGATAACACTGCAGGGGTGTACTTCTTCATACATGTTTCCACCACTTCGCGTCTGCACACGACATGTGCTCGACAAACTTCAAGCGAAAACCGACGTGGGTGTAGACCACGACCTACCTAAACACCTAAGCCTCTAGTCCAGGTTTATCGCCTATCCAGGTTCCATCCGCAGGGAGTCCGGCCGAGGTTTCCCATACGGCCCCGAACGATGTGAACAGGGTTCCCGAGATACCTAACGGGTATTCGGTACACCCGGCCACGTACCTACCACATCACAGCCCACCCCTACGATCAGCGCTGTCCACGGCCTCCAGTAGGCTACAAACACCAGAAACTACTTGCAACTCCTGGATAGAGAGCTAGGGTGAATAAGTCGAGCGGGGTCATATTTCAGGGCCCAATGCATGGTAGTAGCTGTATCTTAAATCACACATACAGATCTCAGTGCTTAATGTCGGCTTCAATGAAACAACCCACCATGTACTCCTACATGGCCTCTCATCGATACCTTTACCAAATCGTGTTCACCACACCACTCTCATTACCAACATAATCATTTCACTCTAGCCCATCACCCAGATGAACCAGACCTGACACGACTCTAAGCATAGCAGGCATAGCAAGGTAGGAACAACACATACATATGGCTCAATCAACTCCTACACATGCTAGTGGGTTTCATCTAGTTACTGTGGCAATGACAGGTCATGCAGAGGAAATGGGTTCAACTACCGTAGCACACAGCAGTTTGAAACGCGTTGTCTTAATGCAGTAAAAGAGAGCAGGAGCGAGAACATGGGATTGTATCGATATGATCAAATGGTTGGTTGCTTGCCTGATGGTTCGATGCACTGATACGGTTCTTCGTTAGGGTAATCACGGTACTCCTCGGAGGCAGAACCTGCCGCAAAGAACACCGATACACAACCATCACCAAACAATGTGCAACAATATGATGCATGCATGAAACATAGCAATATGAGTGTGTTGGGCTAATGCAACTAAGACCAGAAGGGTTTGAACCAATTTGAATCAAAGATTCAAATTTCAAACTCAAACATGGCCTTTTAAAGTGTTTTTCCTTGTTCTGCATTAAACATCAGGTTAACTTATTTAATCATGCATGAAAATAGTACAGATGGATAGATTGGATTTTTCTGATCATTTTTCATATATAATTTGCCTGATTTGGAGTTACAGAATAAAAGTTATGAATTTTTAAAGTTTAAACTATATTCTGGAATTTCCTATATTAGATTAATTCCAGAAAATCAATTATTGCGTCAGTCTGACGTCAGTGTGACGTCAGTAGGTCAACGGGACACGTCCGGGTCAAACCTGACAGTGGGTCCCGCGTGTCAGTGTGATTAGATTAATTAAAGTTTAATTAAAACTAAACCTGTTTAATTAACTTGGCTGGGCCCCACCTGTCATTGACTCAGGGGAGTCAACCAGGGCCCACCCGTGGTCAAACCCGGGTCGGCTGCACCGGCGTTTAGCCGCCGGCGAGCCCGACGCGGCGGCGGAAGTGGTTTTGGCTGTTTCGGCCACCAAATGGGTCGCGGAGACCACCGAAGTGGAGCTGAGGACGAGCCGCAGCTCTTGGTGGAGTCCGTTGGGGTCGGGGTGGCCGGAGTTGGCGCCGGCGATGACTTTGGCGGCCACCGGGGTTCGGCCGAAGACGAACTTGACGCAAGAGGGGTCGGTGAGGTGCGGGGAGTAGCTAGCTAGGTGCTACGTGACACGGTGAGCATGATGGACACCGTGGAGTGGTCGGAGGGTGACCGGGAGCACGTCGGCGACGAGCTCCACGGCGGTGGGTGCGGTTGAGCTCCGGGAGGTCGCTACACAGCTCGGGAGCAAGAAAAGGAGGGGGGAAGATGGCTAAGCTCACAGTGAGTGCGACGAAGCCCTTGGTGTGGCCGGAGATGGACCGGAGCGACGACGGCGTTGAAGGGGATCTCCGGCGACGGCGGTTCGGGCGAGGTCGTTGCGGTGGACTCGGGCATTGCGAGCGCTCGGGGCTCGGCTTGCTCGATGGAGTGGACAGCGGCGGAGCTCCTGGACACGATGAGAGGACGCACGGGTGGCGGGGAGCACGGCTACGACGAAGGCACGACAATGGTGGCGTCGGTCATGGCGGGGGAGCGCGAGGGGGAGGAGCTGGAGAGGAGAGGGGGTGTCTGGGGGGTTCGGGGGAGCGAGGGAGGCCGGTCCACGACGTCACCGGGCGAGGGGAGCGGCGAGGCGGCGAGCAGGTGCGTGGCGCGCGCTACAGTCGCCGTCGGGCACCTGCCTGCCTGCCTGGCCGGCAAGCAGCTCGCTGGAGCGGCGCTGGGCTGGGCCGGCAGGTGGGCCGGGAGCTGGCGTCAGGTAAGTTTTTCCATTTCTTCTGTTTTATGTATTTTTTTAATACTTCTGCAACTTTGTTGAATTAAATAAAATACTTAGGCAACTCCTAAAATCACCAAACTACTCCTGGTCCATAGTTGGATTATTTCCAACATGGAACATTTTAGTTTGGAGATATTTGAGCATTTAAATATTTTATATAATTTTAAATGCCCAAATTCAAATATTTATGATTTAATTCAAAAACCCTAGGATGGCCTAGGAAAATGTGCATCACTTTTGGCAGAGGTTCTGAACCAAGACAAAAATGATTGGCATTTTAGAAGGGCATTTCAGGTTCATTGGAAAAGTTTTTAGTAAACCCTAATTGGTTTCAGAGGGGACTGGGGGTTCTGTCATCCCCATTTCAGGTTTCTGATGAAAGAATAAACATGATGCAACACTCTAATGCATGAACTAGCTAGGGTGTGACAACCGGTGCTTGGGTGTTGCCCTTGCTTGGACAAGCCTCCCACTTATGATTAACCCCTCTCACAATCATCCGCAACTACGGAAGAAGAATTAAAATAAATCTAACCATAGCATGAAACATATGGATCCAAATCAGCCCCTTACGAAGCAACGCATAAACTAGGGTTTAAGCTTTTGTCATTCTAGCAACCCATCATTTACTTATTACTTCCCAGTGCCTTCCCCTGGGCCCAAATCATGGTGAAGTGGCATGTAGTCGACATTCACATAACACCACTAGAGGAAAGACAACATACATCTCATCAAAATGTCGAACAAATACCAAATTCACATGATTACTTATAACAAGACTTCTCCCATGTCCTCAGGAACAAACGTAACTACTCACAAAGCATATTGATGTTCATAATCAGAGGAGTATTAATTATCATTAAGCATCTGAACATACGATCTTCCACCAAATAAACCAACTAACTACAAGGAGTAATCAACACTACTAGCAACCCACAGGTACCAATCTGAGGTTTTCAGACAGAGATCGGATACAAGAGATGAACTAGGGTTTGAGAGGAGATGGTGTTGGTGAAGATGTTGATGGAGATTGACCCCCTCTCGATGAGATGAC
The DNA here is from genome assembly GCF_018294505.1 of Triticum aestivum. Taxonomy (NCBI): domain Eukaryota; kingdom Viridiplantae; phylum Streptophyta; class Magnoliopsida; order Poales; family Poaceae; genus Triticum; species Triticum aestivum. Next base: position 361,784,661 of record NC_057810.1, read on the forward strand.
CGGTGGTGATGACAATGGCGATGATTTCCGCCTCCCGGAGGGAAGTTTCCCCAGCAAAAAAGGTCCGTCGGAGCCCTAGATTGGTTCTGCCCATGTTTCGCCTCAAGACGGTGGCGCTTCGTCCCGAAAGCTTCCTTCTAATTTTTTCTAGGTCAAAACACACCATATAGCAGAAGATGGGCATCGGGGGCCTACCAGGTAGCCCACAAGGTAGGGGGCGCGCCCAGAGGGGTAGGGCGCGCCCTCGACCCTTGTGGATGGCAGGTGGCCCCCTCTATTAGATTCAGGGCTCCGCAGACCCAAGAAAGGTTCGAACTCTGGGGCATGTGCGAAGAACTCAACTATCTAGCCAGCCAACTCGCTGCTCTCACGGCCTAGCCCGATGAACAGGAAAGGAAATGGACACGACAGTTTACCCAGGTTCGGGCCACATTGCAGTGTAAAACCCTACTTCTGCTTTGTGGTGGATTAGCCTCGCGGGGGGCTGAGGATGAACTAGTAAAAGGAAGAATAGCCTCGCGAGGTCTACTCCAGGGTGGATATGAGCTCAAGGGATTCGTCCCCCTCTATGGTGGTGGCTAAGCTATACATATAGAGGCCTCGGTCCTCTTCCCCCAAAACTTAGGCGGGAAGGGGTCCCACAATGGCCAGCTTTGAAGGGGGACAAGTAGTACATCTTATCCTGACGAAAGGTGGTCTTCGCCTACAAAGCTTCTGGTCGTGACATCGCGGTGGTCTCGGTGATGACAGTCGTCCTTTTGTCCTAATGGTCTTGGTCTTGTTGCACGGGAATGGTAACCTTTGGTTGACTCATTGGGACTCTGCGCCTGCGCTTGCCTCCTTAGCACCAAAGAGGAAACCTGCCGCTTTGCGCGCGCTGGGGCGCACCTGGCCTTGGTCGTCATGGCTTGCGTCACCTCCACCTCATGAGGTGAGCACCTGCATAGGAATATCCGCTCCTCAGGAGGCCGTCTGGGGAGGCCGCTGCTTCACGATGTCTTGGTGTCATCTGCCGCGCGAGGCTTGGCCCCTCGCGAGGGTCTTGTGTTGTCGATGCTGATGATGGGTCATACCAGGATGTTGATGGAGCCATGCCGTGGGCTACAGGCAGGCAAGTCTGGGTACCCTGGTTCCCAGAATGCCGACAGTAGCACCGGGCCCAAGGCATGCTTGCACCTCGCTTTGAGGTGAAGCCAAATGGCAAGTGTGAAGCACCGCAGGCCCCAATCGCCAGCGGACCGAGTCGACGCGTGACTCTTGATGGGATGTCGGTGTCCCCACTTCCCCATGGTGCCTTGGCAACCGTCTGACTTGACAACTGCCTTTTGCATGCAGAAAAACCATCATTACTCAAGATCGTGGGAGGCTGACGATTGGCCTCCCTTTGGCTATAAATGGGGGAAGTGGGCGGAGCCCCCATCCCATCTTCGTCTTCTCGCTGTTTTCTTCTCCTTCTTCTCGCTCCGCCTTCTTGCTAGGGCATCCATGGCGCTAACGAGGAGGTTCTCCGCCGTGGACAAAGGGAAGGCCCCTCAAGTGGAACCCAAGATGCTCCTGCTACCTCTTGAGCTTGCGTTGGTTTTCCCTTGAAGAGAAAAGGGTGATGCAACAAAGTAGCGTAAGTATTTCCCTCAGTTTTGAGAACCAAGGTATCAATCCAGTAGGAGACGACGCACAAGTCATCGAATACCTGCACAAACAATCAAGAACTTGCAACCAACCGCAATAAAGGGGTTGTCAATCCCTTCACGGCACTCGCAAAAGTGAGATCTGATAGAGATAGATAAACGATAAACTAAATATTTTTGGTATTTTTGGGTGTATAGATTAGAAAATAATAGATCAAAAACTAGCAAGATGTAAACGAGATTCAATAATATGGAAAAGAGACCTGGGGCCATAGGTTTCACTAATGGCTTCTCTCGAGATAGCATATATTATGGTGGGTGAACAAATTACTGCCAAGCAATTGATAGAAAAGCACATAATTATGATGACATCTAAGGCAATGATCATGAATATAGGCATCACATCCGTGTCAAGTAGACCGACTCCTGCCTGCATCTACTGCTATTACTCCACACATCGACCGTTGTCCATCATGCATCTAGAGTATTAAGTTAATAAGGAACAGAGTAATGCATTAAGCAAGATGACATGATGTAGAGGAATTAACTCAAGCAATATGATGAAAACCCCATCTTGTTATCCTCGATGGCAACAATACAATACGTGCCTTGCTGCCCCTACTGTCACTGGGAAAGGACACCGCAAGATTGAATCCAAAGCTAAGCACTTCTCCTATTGCAACAAAGATCAATCTAGTAGGCCAAACTAAACCGATAATTCGAAGAGACTTGCAAAGATATCAAATCATGCATATAAGAATTCAGAGAAGAACCAAATAATATTCATAGATAATCTGGTTCATAAATCCACAATTCATCGGATCTCAGCAAACACACCGCAAAAGAATATTACATCAAATACATCTCCAAGAACATCGAGGAGAACATGGTATTGAGAATCAAAGAGAGAGAAGAAGCCATCCAGCAAATAACTATGGATCCGAAGGTCTATGGTAAACTACTCACGCTTCATCGGAGAGGTAATGGTGTTGATGTAGAAGCCCTCCATGATCAAATCCCCCTTCGACAGGACACCGGAAAAGGACCCAAGATGGGATCTCACGGGTACAGAAGGTTGCGGCGGTGGAAAAGTGGTTTCGTGGCTCCCCCTGATGTTTTTAGGGTATAAGAGTATATATAGGCGAAGGAACTAGGTCAAGGGAGCCATGAGAGGCCCATGAGGGTGGGGGCGTGCCTACCCCCTGGGCGCACCCTCCTGCCTCGTGGCTTCCTCGTTGCATCCTCGACTTCATCTCCAAGTCCTCTGGTTTGCTTTTAGTCCAAGAAATATCATCACGAAGGTTTCATTCTTTTTGGACTCCGTTTGGTATTCCTTTTCTGCAAAACTCTAAAATTGGCAAAAAAAAAACTGAAACTCGCACTGGCCCCTCGGTTAATAGGTTAGTCCCAAAAATAATATAAAATAGCATATTAAAGCCCATTAAACATCCAAAACTGATAATATAATATCATGGAACAATAAAAAATTATAGATATGTTGGAGACGTATCAGCTCCCACTGAAGAAGAGGCTTGATCACTCCTGGGGTGCCGCCGTAGAACTCATGGCGACGCGGCCTTGGCACGAACGGGCTCCACTGGGCTTCCCGGTCTCCTTATTCTCCCGTGCGCAGAGCCCTGCGCACGGGTACGACAACCGGCAACGCCAGGGGCGAGGCCGCGAAGGAGGACAAGCAGCAGTGAAAGTGCGTTAAGTCGACTAGAGGGGGGGTGAATAGGCGATTTTTACAAATTCGTCACTGAGGAATTTCAGGGTGAGGAAATTCCTAAGTCACGAACTACAAGCAGTGGAATAAGTACTCATGTATAAGCATAACAGAGCAATAGCATAGTCATCATGATGAAATGAAAGACAAACACAGAGTACAGGAAGCGTAAACACAGGATAAGCAGGCTGAAGATAATGGAAGAAATTGGATTGAGGAAATAGAGAAAGTCTTCAGTCAAAATCTTCAAACAGGAATGATCAGGTTCATCAACACATAAATGAGGAAATGAAAGGGTTGAGGAAATAGAACGAGTAAGCTTGGTGAAGACTATGATTTGGTAGACCAGTTCCAACTGCTCTGACAGTTGTACGTCTGGTTGGAGCGGCTAAGTATTTAAACTCGAGGACACACAGTCCCGGACACACAGTCCCCACCGTATTCTCCTTGAGCTAAGATCACACAGACCTCTCCCAACACTCGTGGTAAGTCTTCACAGGTGACTTCCAAACCTTCACAGATTTGGTCACTCGGCAATCCACAATTCCTCTTGGATGCTCAGACCATGACGCCTAACCGTCTGGAGGATACATAGTCCTCAAAGGTAACAAGCATCAGTTCCACACAGGAACAATCTCTTCAGTGATGCTCAATCACATTGGGTTTGTAGGTGTTTGGGTTTGGGATTTGGGTTTTCCTCACTTGATGATTTTCGCTCGAAGTCCTCGGAGGATGGGATGCTCTCAATTGACAAGTGTCAGTTTCTCTCGGAGCAGCCAACCAGCTAGTTGTTGTAGGGGGTGGCTATTTATAGCCTAGGGAGTAGCCCGACGTGATAAGACATAAATGCCCTTCAATGATATGATAGTTAGGTGGTAGGATATTTTGGACAGCTGGCGTGTAGCATAGCAACGGTCGAATTTGAGGTTGGACTTCCTCAGGGCTATCATGTTCCTCACTATGTAGGCAATCCGCACTGGCAAATTCCTAACTCCTTATTCAGAACAAATTCCTCAGAGACTAGAAGATCTTCGTCTCTGTCACTGAAGATATGACATTTCTAATGGCTTCACTCGAAAGGATTGGGTAGGTGTAGGATTTTGAGATGAGCATCACTTGGAAATCAGTTTCCTTAGTATTACCTCGACCCAATTTAACAGTATGGTGTTTCATATGACTCAAGAAAGAGAAAATGAAACTACAAAAACAAAAGTCTTCACGCTTGATAATCCTATCATGAATATCCAAGTCTTCAAGGTCACACCAATTTCTTCACTTTCAAAGTCTTCGGGAGAACCAAAGTCTTCAGCTGAAGACATTCATTTTTAGGGGTCGAATTTCACTATAAATATCAAACTCCTCATCGACTTATAGAGCATGTCTACACTCACAAACATATTAGTCCCTTAACGTGTAAGTCTTCAATACACCAAAATCACTAAGGGGCACTAGATAAACTTACAATCTCCACCTTTTTGGTGATTGATGACAATATAAGTTAAGATTTCAACGGGGATAAACATATGAATTGAAAGTGCTCTATATTGAGGAATTTGATTGCAAGATATAGAATAATTCCCCTTGAAGATGTGCATAGTGAGGAATTTGCTTTTGAAGCAATGCACATTTGAAGAGTAAAATCATGGAGATCTCCCCCTATATCTTGTAACTCATACACGCATTTAACATATCGAATGAAGAATTTGAAATGCATGATGAAATATGGTGACTGATGTAATTCAACATGCGTGCATAACATATATGAGGAAATAGCAAGCAGAGAAATAGAGCAGAAGTATCAGGTCACCATAGGACTTAAGTTTACAACTTGATCCAATAAACAGTTCAGAAGAGCGAGAGTTGCAACTTAACAAAAAACGCCCATATAGATAGACCCGCTTGAAGACTAGCTCAAATTTCTCTCCCTTTGTCATCAAATGACCAAAAGGGACGAAAAGTGAGGACTAACGCCCCTGAAGAATATCACCACGAGGTTGATGGAGGAGCGCCAGTGTTGTTGGGGTCGGTTGTTGGAGTAGGGCCTGCCGCAGTGTTGTCCAAATCTTCATTTTCATCGGTCTCGCGCGATGAAGAAAATGAGCTGGCCACCAAGGGAGGAACCTTGACTTTCTTGAATTTCTTCGCCGACAGCTTAGACCAGTCAAAGTCCTGCTTGAAGCCCATCTGCTTGAGATCTTTGTCACCGTAGAGATGAGTCAGAATAGCCTAGGTGCGATCAAATACTTCATGGAGGTAGTAGTGGTTCTTCTTCACTGAATTATGTGTAGCAGTCATGTTGTGAAGGATTGAACCAAACTGATGCTTGACCCATTTGTGATTGCGATCGACCTTCCGATGAAGACTGAGGAGAAGCTCACGATCAGTCATCACCCTTGGAGCTGTGACTTGAGGATTGTGCTTTGAGGCATTGGCAATAGAGTCATGAGTGGCGGAGTCATCATTGGTGGAGTAAGATGCAGCTTTGCGGAACTGTCCGTCCAATGGACGAATGCCTTCATCAATAACAGCAGTGGCCTTGCCCTTTTCATCAGCTGAGGAAAATGTCCACTTGAGGACTTCAATGGGGGGCAAGTAACTGCCATGGTTGAGTGTGTCATCCTTTTAATTGATTGAAGACCTTGATCTGAGGAATCTCATAATCCAGGGAGCGTAAGGCTTCAATTCAAAAGGAGACAATGCAACATTTGCCATAGTCTGCATGAAGAAGTCATGGTCGTTTATTGAGATACCATGCATGATATTGAACAGCAGATTCTTCATGATGCCAACGACTTCTTCTTCATTTGAGTCGTGGCCTTTGATAGGACTCAATGTCTTAGTAAGAATGCGATAGATAGTCCATGGCACATATAGCAATTCCTTCATGAGGAATTTGGTCCTTGGGCCTTGACTGGGCTTCAGCGGCTTCATCAACACTTGCATGTAGTGATCAGACAGCTCAGGTTCATGATATATGAGGCAAGCACCTTCAAGGGGAGGACTGACAGGCAGGGAATGAAGCAATTCAGAGGCCGGTGCTTTGAAGTGAGTGTTCTCTGTCATCCAGTCCAACACCCAAGAATTTACATCTTCAACATTTCCGATGATGTGCAGCGTCGCGTAGAACTGAAGAATTAGTTCTTCATTCCAGTCACATATATTGGTGCAGAAGTTGAGCAGTCCAGCATCATGAAGAACACTAAGGACTAGTGTGAAGCACGACAGCGACTCCATATCCACATGAGGAATATGCTCATGGTCGAAGACTTTGTCCTTATCATAAAGCAGTGAAGAATAGAAGTTTGCTTGGCTGGCAGTCCAGAAGCGCTTCCTTCTAAGACGAGAAGAGTCATATGGGTTGAATTCTATGAAGAACACATGCTCGTGGAAGAAGTCATCAGCTTTGACCTTCAGCGTCTTTGAGAATGGATTCTTCGGCTTTGGCTGAGAAGTATCAGTCAATTGCAGCACAGCTTCAGGAATCACAATGTCAGGAAGCACGGGCTGAGGAATTTCAGTTTCTGCTTCAGTATCAGCCTGGGTCTCCCTTTCTTCAGCAGCTTTGTCATCAGCACTAGTGGCTGGAATTTCTTTAGGAATGGAAGGAGTAGTGCGAGTTTCATCAGAGCCCATTTGAACTTCAGTATGCACTGGGGACTGAAGAATTTGTTGAAGTGGCGTGAACAAGGGAGAGTTGGGGTGCTGACTTTCCCAAAAGTCATCATTCATCACAGGTGTGGTGCTCCCAATGTCCACGTCTTCATCTTCATCACTCAATTCTTCAACGCCTACCTCTTTAGCCGTGAACTGACGCATGGGCGATGATACCAGAGGGGTTGAAGTGATATTGTCCACTTCAATTTCTTCATCCATCTGCTATGTCGAAGCAACAGAAGGATATTCTTCATCGGATTCACTTGGAATCACATAACCTTCACCAAAAGGAATGATTTCCTTTGATGGCATGCTTGAAAGAGGAACAACATCAATTGGATTTTCAAATGAGCTGGTCAAAGTCTTTGCCTTCTTGGGAGCAGAAGACTCTGAGGAAGCAGATGCTTTCCTTTTCTTCAGTGCAGCTCGCTCTGCAGCCTTGGTTGTCTTCACTTCTAATTCAGAAGGAAGAATCGGACTTGGTGTTGGTGTTGGTGCAGAAGGAGCAGAGGAAATTTGATCAATTTCATCAAGCACAACTGATGCAGTTGTCCTGACCTGTTCAGTTTCCACAGGCGCAGCTTCAGATGCTTCAGCTGGCCTGACTTGTTCTTCAGGCACAGCACTAGAGGTTGCCCTGGCAATTTCTTCAGTGGCTGGAATAGCTTCATCAGCCCTGGTGCTTGCAGTTTCATCAGCAGCCTGATTTTCATCAGCGGTGCTGGCATGTTCTTCAGTTGGCTGTGCAGATGCTTCAGCCTGAGGAATTTCAATTTGCGTTGGATTAGTAACATTGGAAGTGAGTCCCTTCGCCATTTTGACAAATCTAACTTTGGATCCCAACCATTCTGCCTTGTAGGCGTCAAATTCATCACTGAGCTTCTTGATCTCAGATTGCAGAGCGATAAGTTGTTCAGGCGATAGTGTAAGAACGTTGTCCTTCAGAAAGCGTTGTTTCTTATACTGGGTTTCTTCACAGACCTGGCTTTCTCAAATTTCCATTTCTCTTCAGAGATGAAGTCCGTCAACATGTGACTTTGACCAGGTGTGAGGTTTAACTCTGGCAAGGGAGTGTTCGGGTCATTGTGCCAGAGGTCAATGAAGTCCAGGATCTTCTTCGGATCCAACAGGAGGGGCACAACACTGCCCTTAGCTCTAGCGGCCCTTTGTTGTCTGTCTTTGATGATTTCGGCTAATTCTTCATCATCAGCTTCATCATCATCTAATGGCACTTGGAAGGCAACTTGATTCTTGTGAGGACTTGGTCTGGTGCCTAGCCCAGCAGTGGCCTTGGTCTTCAGCAAAGTCGGGCCTGTTAAAGACTGAGGAGGAGCTGAAGAACTTGTAGAAGCTCTTGAGGCAATTGAGATGCCTTTGGTCCTTTGGCAAGAGGCGAGATGCACAGGTGCCTAGGACTTCACCGGAGGAGCTGAGGGTTTTGCAACCTGAGGAACTGGAGCAGCTTGAGGAATATGCCGTGAGGGCATAGATGAGCTTGGCCGTGAGGGCATTGCTAAACTTGGCCGTGAGGGCATTGCTAAGCAAGGTGGTTTGTATGCGGGCTTCTTAGGCATAGCCTTCTTGCTAGTGGAGGCCTCAGCAGCGGCAGCAGCTGAGTCTTCGTTGAATTTCCTCACAGCTTCTTTGGCCTGTTTGGCCAACTTGGCTTGCCGCTTGCCCCATTCATCAGCATAGTCCTCACCGCAGCTTGATGCTAGTGGGATCAGCAATTTGGCCAGGTGCCAACGGAGGTCTTGGCCAAGGAGGGTTTAGAGCGAATTTCTTCATGTACTTTGGAGTAACATATCAGTACTCCCTCCATTCCCGTGCCCATCTTCCTTCAATTTTCTGAATGTGCACCTTGTGCTCATTCTTCGTTTCCTTTCCATGAGCTGCCTCATCTGGTGTGAATACCCTGCATAGATGTCGGCAGGTATCTCAAAAGCGGTGTTGACTTCTAGTTTCTTCCCTCCCTTCTGAGGTCTCTTGCCATCTGCCATTTTCTTCAGCTGAGGATTTTGAACTATGACGTTCTCTAAAGAAGTATGCAGCTTTTCTTCAAGGAACACTGCAAATGAGTTAAGTTGATGAGAACCTAGTGATCCAACAGCAGACGTGTGTACCTGTGAACAGAGTATAGGTGCCAAGAATTTGGAGAGGTCATATGCGTTCTCAGAAGTTTTTGCAAAATGGAACAAGTTTGAGAAAATTGACCAGATATGTCTTGAAGAATTTCACTAAGTGTTCTTTGACTTAGGTTCCAGAGTTGTGTGGATTGTGAAATTCACACAATTGAGGAATCTTGAGGAAAAATGTCACTTAGAGAAATAGATCAAGAATAGATGATTGTGTGAGGTGTTTAGAGTGTGGAAGTTGAAGAATAAATACATTTTGAAGATTTTATGGAAATCATCAGAATCAACAAAGGCAGTAAAAGTAACTTTTAATTACCCTTGACGAAGAACACGACAAACTGAGAGTGTAGATTCGGAAGTTTGTCAGTCCAGATCTTCCACGCCCTAACTTGGCAGAGGAAGACAGCTACGGCAGCGGCAGAGTTAAGATATCCGCGGCCGGCGCGAGTACGACGGTGAAGAGGTTGAGGCAGTGAAGCTCTTCCTCACCAGCGACGATGAAGGTAGCGGCAGCTCTAGGGCTTGAGAGATCGAGCGAGGGAGTGGGATCGAGCGGGGTAAATGCAGTCTGAGGAGGGTGAGGGGTAATTATAGACGAGGTGAAAAACCGCTCGCCCGAGGAAAATGGACGAACGTGCCCCTGACCCTTCTCATCCTAGCAACATGTGTCACCCACGTACAGTTTGGTGGAGATCATGTGAGATCATGGGTGAATAGATAAATCTTATCGTGGGATATGGAACGGTTTGAGCGAAAAAAACCGAAAATTCAGATAAGAAAATTTTAATGTTTCCTTCGCAAATTCTTCAACTGACAAGGACATAGTGAAGATTTTGAATGGGTTTCAAATAGAACACACATGAAGAATTTGTGAACACACTAGGTTGAGTTTAGCATAGAGGGGGAAGGGTCCGATCATAGTCACTTAGCAGAAAAGATAACTTGAAGAACTAGCAATAAGTGAATGTTGTAGAGGACATAAAACTCAAGTATATATATAGTAAGTGAAGAACAATGACGAAAAGAGTGAAGACAATGCAAAGTTGAAGAAATTGAACAACTGTGGAATTTCAAAAATGAAGAAAAACTCAAATTGAAGATTTTCAACTTTGGTTGGTGGCGTAACCCACCGTATAAGAATGATGATTTCAGACACCGCGTACAATTGTCGTAGGGTTCTGAGAATCAAATTCTTCATTGATTTCCTCACACTTAGAGGGTTAGTCTTCATTGATTGAAGAAAAACATTACTTCATGTGTTGCACATCTAAGTATTCAATTTTGCATACGTGTTAGGATGTGTGTCCTTTTCAAAGAACATTCAAAGATTCTAAGATATTTAGCTCACACCGCAACTTCCTAAATCTCTTCTCATCGAAGGGCTTTGCGAAGATATTGGCCTGCTGGTCTTCAGTATTTGCATGGTAGATGGAGATGTCGCCCTTCAACACATGGTCACGAAGAAAATGATGACGAATCTGGATGTGCTTTGTCTTCGAGTGCTGAACTGGGTTGTGAACAATCTTAATAGTACTCTCATTGTCGCAGTAGAGTGGCACATTCTTCACATTGATGCCATAGTCCTTGAGGGTTTGCTTCATCCATAGCAATTGAGCACAGCAGGATCCAACAGCAATGTACTCAACTTCAGCAGTAGAGAGTGATACGCAGTTCTGCTTCTTCGAGGACCAACATACCAAGCATCGTCCAAGGAAATGACATGTGCCTGATGTTGACTTGCGGTCCACCCGATCACCAGCATAGTCAGAGTCAGAATATCCAATGAGATCAAAGGAAGAGCCCTTAGGATACCATAATCCAAGTGTTGGAGTGTGAGCTAGATATCGAAGAATATGCTTCACAGCCTTATGGTGTGATTCCTTTGGTGTAGCTTGAAATCGGGCACACATGCAAATACTAAGCATAATATCGGGCCTAGATGCACATAGGTACAATAAAGAGCCAATCATGGAGCGGTATACCTTTTGATCGAAGTCTTTACCATTTTCATCGGTGCATAGATGGCCATTTGTGGGCATAGGGATTTTGACGCCTTTGCAATCTTGCATGCCGAATTCCCTCAACACATCCTTGAGGTATTTACCTTGAGATATGAATATGCCATTGGGTTGTTGACGAATTTGAAGACCTAAAAAGAATTTCAGTTCTCCCATCATAGACATTTAATATTCCTCACTCATCATATAGGCAAATTCATCACTGTAACGTTGGTTAGTGCAGCCAAAGATTATATCATCAACATATATTTGGCACACGAATAATTCATCATCATATGCTTTGGTGAAAAGAGTTGGGTCAAGTGAACCGGGTTTGAAGCCTTTCTTCATGAGGAATTCCTTCAGTGTGTCATACCACGCCCGAGGTGCTTGCTTGAGGCCATAGAGGGCCTTGTTGAGTCTGTAGATGTGATCTAGAAATTTTGGATCCTCAAAACCTGGTGGTTGAGCAACATATACTTCTTCCTCAATCTTACCATTGAGGAATGCACTTTTCACATCCATTTGATGTAAGATGATATTATGATGGTTAGCGTAAGCAAGCAATATGCGAATAGCCTCAAGTCTAGCAACAGGTGCAAAAGTTTCATCGAAATCAATTCCTTCAACCTGCGTGTAGCCTTGAGCTACAAGACGAGCCTTATTCCTCACCACAAGGCCATTTTCATCTTGTTTGTTGTGGTAGATCCATTTGGTATCGATGATATTGTGCTTGCATGGGTTTGGTCGCTTGACAAGCTCCCACACAATGTTGAGCTCGAATTGATGCAATTCATCTTACATGGCTTGAATCCACTCAGATTCCATGAATGCTTCATCAACTTTAGTGGGCTCTGTGATAGAGACAAATGCTAAATGCCCACAAAAGTTAGATAAGTGTGAAGCTTTTGAGCGCGTGAGAGGACCTGGTGCATTGATGTCATCAATGATTTTCTCGACCTCCACTTCGTTTGCAACGCGAGGATGTGCAGGTTGACAACTTTGCTTAGGCCCAACAATTTCTTCAGGACCATTTTCTTCAGCAGCACTAGTGTGATTTTCTTCACGATCTGGAATAACTTCTTCAATAGATTCTTCGGTAGGGATGATATCCTCAGTAGCTTTGAACTTGATGGATTCCTCAGGTGACATTTCATCTAGCATAGGAGGTAGGTGCTCTCTTTCGGAGCCATTAGTTGTCGGCATTCTGGGAATGGGGGTCCCCAGACTTGCCTGCCTACGGCCCGCGGCGTGGCTCAATCAGTGGCCCAGTATGGCCCGCCTTCATCAGCCAAAGACTCAAGACCCTCGCGAGGGGCCAAGCCTCGCGGGGAGGACTACGCAAGGCTTCCTCAGGAGTGCCCTCATCGGGCAGGCTCGCGAGGAGGCAGAGAGATCAAGGCAAGGGGTATCTCGCGAGGTCCCCCATGACACAAGCCATGACAATCAAGACCAGGCGAGCGCCAGCCCGCGCAGTGTCCTCATTTCCTCTTTGGTGCTAAGGGGGCAAGCGCAGGCGTGGAGTACCGAGGCATCAGGCAAAGGTTTCCATATCGATGCAACAAGACCAAGACCAGTAGGATGGCAGGACGGAGGTCACCATGGAGCCCAAGACGGCGTCATCACCATCGCCTTTGGCAGGCGAAGATCACCTTTAGTAGGATAGCTTGTACTAGCTGTCCCCTTTCAAAATGGCGGTTGTTGGATCCCTTCCCGCTCAATATTTGGGAAGAGGACCAGGGCCTCTATAAATAGAGCTAGCCACCACCATAGAAGGGGATAGAATCCTTCCGACGCAGCACACCATACCAGCCCAAGAACACCTCTCCTCGCGAGGCTGTTCTTCCCTTGTACTGTTCATCATCAGCCCAAGAGGCAATCCACCACTACCATGCAGGAGTAGGGTATTACACCACAATGGTGGCCCGAACTTGTATAAATCTTGTGTCTCTTTTGCTGTGAGTTCATCTATCTAGCTTAGGGATCGCGGCGAGGCTGAGAGCGAGATTCGGTAGGAGGAGGTCTTGTGCGCACCCCAGTGTTCGAACCTTAAGGGTTTTGCCGGAACCCGATATCCGACATTTGGCGCGCCAAGTAGGGGTGCGCCATAGCTCTTCCTTCCGTCGACCTGCTCTCCACCAACACCGCGCCTCGCCCTCATGGCGAACATCGCGCCTCCGGCTCCGGCGGCCGGCGCCAGCGCTGGGGCCAGGGGGCTCCAAGCCTTGGCCCCCGCCTTACGGCATCTGTAGTGGCCGCACAAGTTCAAGCCAGAGATGTTGCCGCGCTACGACGGGGCGGCGGATCCGCTGGTTTTCCTGCTGGCATACGAGGAGGCCGTCCTCAAGGCCGGAGGCGATGACAAGGTCATGGCCAACTGGCTACCCATGGCCCTCACTGGCGTCCCGTGCGCTTGGCTGCTCAACCTTCCGGCATCTTCTGTGGCCTCCTGGGAGGAACTACACGACCTCTTCCTCGCCCACTATGCGGCGCCGGCGCCCCTGGTCGTCGCAGCTCTCCTGGGCGGCTCGCAGGTGCCACCCTCAGACCGCCACGCCAAGCCGTTCTTTCGCCAGATCGGCGCCGCCCTCGTGTGGCAAGGAGCTCCCCTGGGTTGGGTGGCACCCAAGGCCGACCTGACCTTCAACTCGGAAGATCACCCCATCAACACCGCCTGCTTGGGTGCGCTACCGATGCTCTGCACACCCACCACATGCCAGGTGGCCGTCACCAAAACCCTCATCGACGACGTGATACGCCTCCAACGTATCTATAATTTTTGATTGTTCCATGCTATTATATTACCCCTTTTTGGATGTTTACGGGCTTTATTTTACATATTTATATCATTTTTGGGACTAACCTACTAACCGGAGGCCCAGCCCATATTGCTGTTTTATTGCCTATTTCAGTATTTCGAAGAAAAGGAATATCAAACGGAGTCCAAACGGAATGAAACCTTCGGCATCGTGATTTTTTGGAAGAATATCATCCTGGAGGCTTGGAGATCAAGTCAGAAGACCCTCGAGGAGCCCAGGAAATAGGGGGCGCCCCCTCTACAGGGAGCGCCCCCCTGTCTCGTGGACCCCTCGAGCACCTCCCGACCGACTGCTTTTGCCTATATATACCTACGTACCCTAAAACCATCAGAAATCAAGATAGATCGGGAGTTCCACCGCCGCAAGCCTCTATAGCCACCAAAAACCTCCCGGGAGCCTGTTCCGGCACCCTGTCAGAGGGGGAACCCATCAGCGGTGGCCATCTTCATCATCCCGGCGCTCTCCATGACGAGGAGGGAGTAGTTCACCCTCGGGGCTGAGGGTATGTACCAGTAGCTATGTGTTTGATCTCTCTCTCTCTCTCGTGTTCTCGACTTCACACGATCTTGATGTATCGCGAGCTTTGCTATTATAGTTGGATCTTATGATGTCCCCCCCTCTACTCCCTTGTGATGAATTGAGTTTCCCTCTTGAAGTTATCTTATTGGATTGAGTCTTTATTTGAGAACACTTGATGTATGTCTTGCCATGTTTATCTGTGGTGACAATGGGATATCACGTGCCTCTTGATGTATGTTTTGGTAACCAACTTGCGGGTTCCACCCATGAACCTATGCATAGGGGTTGGCACACGTTCTTGACTCTCCGGTAGAAACTTTGGGGCACTCTTTGAAGTACTTTGTGTTGGTTGGATGAATCTGAGATTGTGTGATGCATATCGTATAATGAGGCCCACGAATACTTGAGGTGACAATGGAGTATCTAGGTGACATTAGGGTTTTGGTTGATTTGTGTCTTAAGGTGTTATTCTAGTACGAACTCTTGAATAGATCGATCCGAAAGAATAACTTTGAGGTGGTTTCGTACCCTACCATAATCTCTACGTTTGTTCTCTGCTATTAGTGGCTTTGGAGTGACTCTTTGTTGCATGTTGAGGGATTGTTATATGATCTATCTATGTTATTATTGTTGAGAGAACTTGCGCTAGTGAAAGTATGAACCCTAGGCCTTGTTTCCTATCATTGCAATACTATTTACGCTCACTTTTATTACTTGTTACCTTGTTGTTTTTATATTTTCAGATTACAAATACCTTTATCTACCATCCATATTGCACTTGTATCACCATCTCTTCGCCGAACTAGTGCACCTATACAATCTGCCATTGTATTGGGTGTGTTGGGGTCAGAAGAGACTCTTTGTTATTTGGTTGCAGGGTTGTTTGAGAGAGACCATCTTCATCCTACGCCTCCTACGGATTGATAAACCTTAGGTCATCCACTTGAGGGAAATTTGCTACTGTCCTACAAACCTGTGCACTTGCAGGCCCAACAACGTCTACAAGAAGAAGGTTGTGTAGTAGACATCACGCCGGTGCCGGCCTCAACGTGCTCTCGGTGGAGGCCTTCAGCCTCCTCCATGTACCGCCGGAACGGCTCCACCCCAGCAAGCCCTTCTCGGGAGTCGGAGTCGGCTCCTCCAGCTCCCTGGGGCAGATCCGCCTTCCTGTGACCTTCGGCACCCACGACAACTACCGCATGGAGCTGGTCGACTTCGACATCGCCCACATCAGTCTCCCGTACAACGCGATCCTCAAATACCCTGCCTTGGCTCAGTTCATGGCAGCGACCCATCCGGTCTACAACCTCATGAAGATGCCCGGGAGCAGAGGCGTCCTCGGCGTAGCTGGAGATACCAAGGAGGCTCTGCTGGCGCTCAAGCTCGCCCTCAAGACCGCCGCGGCAGCGCAGCCCGCCAACACGGACGCCTCTAAGGCCAAGGGGGCTGCACCGACCAAGAAGAAGCAGATGTTCACTCAGGACAATGCGGAGACCAAGCAGGTGCCAATTGAGGAAGACGGGTCCTCGGGAGCCAACTTCACCATAGGTGCCAACCTCGACCCCGACCAAGAGGAGGCGTTGGTGAGGTTCTTGCGCTCGAACAAGGAGGTGATCGCTTGGGAACCCAAGCAGCTAGCGGGGCTCCCAAGGGAGGTGATTGAGCATCACCTGAATGTGTGCCCCAATGTACGCCCCATGAAGTAGAAAGCGAGGCAGCAATCCACCGAGAAGCAGGCCTTCGTTGTCCAAGAAACCCAAAAGCTAGAGGCAGCAGGTGTTATTCGCAAGGTTCGCTACCCTGAATGGCTGGCAAACCCCTTTGTCGTGCCAAAAAAAGGGAGGAAAGGAGCGCATGTGCGTCGACTTCACCAACCTCAACAAGGCCTGCCCTCAAGATCCGTTCCCGCTCACCCGCATCGACCAGATTGTTGACTCCACCGCTGAGTGCGACCTGCTGTGTTTCCTGGATGCGTTTTCGGGTTATCACCAAATAAGATGGCGGTGGAAGACGTGGAGAAGACAGCCTTCCTGACCCCATGTGGAGTGTACTGCTACACTTGCATGCCGTTCGGGTTGCGCAACGCGGGCGCGACCTTCCAGCGGATGATGCACATTGCCTTAGGCCGGCAGCTTGGGAGAAACGCTGAGGCTTACGTCGACGACATTGTGGTGAAATGTCGGGAGGCAAGGATCATGATCCAGGATTTGGAGGAGGCCTTCGCGAGTCTTCGCCAGGTAGACCTGCGACTCAACCCAGAGAAGTACGTCTTTGGCATCCCTTCCAGCAAGCTGTTGGGCTTCCTCGTGTCCCACAGGGGGATCGAGTCCAACCCAGAGAAGGTCAAGGCAATTGAAGACATGAGTCCATCGCAGACCCTCAGAGAAATGCAGAAGCTCGCCGGCCGCGTGACCACTTTAGGACGCTTTATCTCAAAGCTGAGGGAGCGCGCCCTGCCATTCTTCAAGCTGATGAAGAAGAAGGGCCCGTTTGAATGGACACAAGAGGCCTACCAAGCATTTCAAGACCTCAAGAAATATTTGACCAGCCCTCCGGTGATGGTGGCACCACGCCCTCTCGAGTCCCTCGTGCTCTACCTTGCCGCCACTCCCTACTCCTCCATAGCCCTGGTGGCTGTTCGGGAGGAACGCTAGGCTAAGGCCGCGTCACGCCCAGTCGCGGCCTCAGCCGTAGCGACACAAGACTAGGAAGGCCTCGCGAGGACCATGACAGCGGCAGCAGGGGGCCAAGCTCAGCAGGAAGACGCCCCCAGGACTGAAAAGTCCGCACCAAGCAACCACGCGCTGGGGGCTCCATCGTCTCAGGAAACGCCTCAACCTCCAAAGGACACTGGCCACGTTAGCACACCCACCCTAGTCGAGCATCCAGTGTACTTCGTCAACACGGTGTTGCGGGATGCAAGGGCATGGTACCCCATGCCTCATAAGCTTTTACTCGCGCTCTTGGTGGCCTCGCGTGAGTTGCGGCACTACTTTCAAGGTCACCCCATCAAGGTCGTCTCGGCCTACCCATTGGAAAGGGTACTCAGGAGCCCCAACTCTGCTGGGAGGGTCGCCGAAGGGAACATCAAGCTGCAGGCATTTCAGTTGGAGTTCAGCACAACCAGGGTCGTCAAGGGAGCCGTGCTTGCTGATTTCATGGCAGAATGGACGGAGGCACTAGGGCTCAAGGCACGCGAGGATCGGTCTCTCTCCCCAGGAAGTGAGGCACCAGATGGTTGGGTCATGTACTTCGATGGTGCATTCTAGCGGCAGGGCGCGGGGGCTGGTGCGGTGCTTATATCCCCCACTCAGGACAAGCTCTACTACGTTGTACAGCTCTGTTTCTAGCAAGGCGAGAAGGTCTCCAACAACATAGCAGAATATGAGGGCCTCATAGCAGGCCTGAAAGCTACAATAGCACTGGGAGTGAAGCGCCTCGTCATCAAGGGCGATTCACAACTCCTCGTCAACTTCTCCAACAAGGTGGATGAGCCAACGGACGAACACATGGAAGCATATCTTGCGGAAGTGCGCAAGATGGAGAAGCAATTCTGGGGGCTGGAGTTATAGCACGTGCCCCACGGCACCAACCAAGAGGCTGATGACATCTCCAAGAGGGCGTCCAGACGGCTACCTCAGGAGCCTGGTGTTTTCGAGGAACGACTCTTCAATCCGTCAGTGGCACCATCACTTTCGAGCACAGCACAGCCACGAGAGGAACTCCCTCAGCCACCTGCCACAGGAGCCCCGGCCTGTGGCCCAACCTAAGGAGCACGCCTACTCTTGGTGCTGGAGCCTCAGGAGGGATGCTGGACCACGGAATTCAAGGAATACCTGACGCAAGGGACACTGCCGGAGAAAGAGGAGGACACGGAATGCGTGGCCCGGCAGGCCACGGCCTACTGCATCCAAGACGGTGAGTTATACAGGAAGCGGCCGAATGACGTTTCCTTACGTTGCATCTCCAGGGAACAGGGGAAGGAGCTGCTAGCCGACAAACACGGTGGATATTGCAGGCACCACTCGTCGTTAGGGACCCTCGTCAGCAAGGCATTTCACAGCGGATTCTACTGGCTTACGGCACTCAACGACACGACCGAGCTGGTGAAGTCCTGTGAAGCCTGACAATTCCACGCCAAGCAGATCCATCAGCCAACTTAGGGCCTACAGACCATCCCGCTCTCGTGGCCGTTTGCGGTCCGGGGGCTGGATATCTTGGGCCCGTTCCCTCGAGTGTCTGGGGGTTACCACTACCTCTACGTGGCCATCAACAAGTTCACCAAGTGGGCGGAAGTGGAAGCCGTTCGCACCATCCCAGCCGGGTCCACGGTCAAGTTCATCAAGGGCCTCGTGAGCCGGTTTGGGGTCCCTAACCGCATCATCACCGACAACGGTTCATAGTTCACTAGCAACCTCTTCAAGACATATTGTGTTAACCTTGGAACACAGATCTGCTAGGCTTCGGTGGCGCACCCCCGGAGCAACAGACATGCCGAACGCGCCAACACGGAGGTCCTGAGGGGCCTCAAGACCAGGACCTTCAAGAAGAAGTTGTAGGCCTGCGGCAGGGGCTGGTACGACGAGCTCCAGTCTGTGATGTGGTCCATCCGCACTACCGCTACCAAGCCAACGGGTGAGACCCCGTTCTTCCTTGTCTATGGAGCAGAAGCGGTTCTCCCTCACGAGGTCAGGCGTCGCTCCGCGCGGGTCCCGACGTTTGATGAGGCACAGCAGGACACCACACGAGGGATGGACCTCGTGCTAGGGGAGGAACACCACCGTGAAGCCACACTACGGGCGGCAAGGTACCAGCAGGCGCTGCAGCAGTATCACTGTCGCAACATCCACCCCAGGACGCTCGAGGTAGGTGACCTCATACTAAGGCAGGTGATCTCCAGGGAAGGGCTGCATAAGCTTTCACCCATGTGGGAGGGCCCGTTCAAGGTCGTCCATGTCTCCAGGCCTGGCACCGCGCGCCTGGAGACTCAGGAGAGGGTACCCATCCCAAACGCCTGGAACATCCAGCACCTCCGGAAGTTCTACCCCTGAAGAAAGGCCCAGTGCCTGTGAAGAAGGTCCAGTGCCTGGGAAGCTTGCCGCCCGAAGAAAGGCCCAGTGCCTGTGAAGAAGGCCCGGTCCCTATGAAGCTCGCCGCACGAAGAAAGGCCTGGTGCCTGTGAAGAAGGCCCAGTGCCGGTGAAGCTCGCCGCCCGTGACACTCTCACATAATAATGAGTGGGGCTGTACATGCCCCAGAGTCTCCGGAGCGCCGCCCTTGGGCCTCAGGGGCTCCCTCCCACGCCCAGTGGCAGCACTTAGCTCCGCGCTGGTGAGAAGACGTCGAAGACTAGACTAGGTGCCGGACGCGGCTTTTCATTTGCTTTCCGCAGTTGGCTCGTTCTTCCTTGTTTGAACCTTGATTAAAGTTTCTTCTGGTGTTCTTTGCCGGTTCTGTCCATCGTCTTCTGCCCCTGTTTCCTGCTTTCAGCTCTTTGTCTGACTCGCTCGATCGAGGGGGCTATGCGGGTGCCCTCGTGAGCCCTCCCTCCCACAACGCTTTTGCCGGAACCCGATATCTGACATTAGTTTCATCGAACCACACATCTACAGTTTCAACAATCTTGTGATGACTGATGTTGAAGACTCTGTAGGTGTGCGAGTCCTTTCCGTAACCAAGCATAAAACCCTCGTGTGGTTTCGGTGCAAATTTAGAGTGATGGTGAGGATCTCTAATCCATCATTTAGCACCGAAGACTTTGAAATAACTTACATTGGGTTTCTTGTCAGTGAGGAGTTCATATGAGGTCTTTTTGAAGAATTTGTGAAGATATACTCTGTTGATGATGTGGCAAGCAGTATCAATAGCTTCAGGACAAAAGTGTCGTGGTGTCTTGTATTCATCAAGCATGGTGTGAGCCATCTCAACAAGAGTTCTGTTCTTGCGCTCCACGACGCCATTCTGCTGAGGAGTATAGGGAGCAGATAACTTGTGAGTAATACCAAGTATATCAAGATATTCATCGAGACCAGTGTTCTTGAACTCAGTTCCATTATCACTCCTAATATGCTTGATCTTCACACCGAAGTTAGTAGAAGCACTTGAGGAAAATCGTCTGAAGACTTCCTGCACTTCATTTTTGTAAGTGATGATATGCACCCATGTGTAACGAGAATAATCATCAACTATGACAAAGCCATATAATGATGCAGAACTAGAGAACATGGCATAATGAGTAGGGCCAAAGAGATCCATATGAAGTAACTCAAAGGGACGAGAAGTGGTCATGATAGTCTTTGAGGGATGCTTGGCTCTGGTGATCTTTCCAGCCTCACAAGCCCCACAAAGTTGATCTTTGAGGAATTTGACACCCTCGATGCCAATGCCATGCTTCTTCTTCGTGAGTGTATGCAAGTTCCTCATCCCAGCATGACCAAGTCATCGATGCCATAGCCAGCATTCTAAAGCTTTTGCACGTACACATGTGGCAGGCTGTGGTCCAGCAGAGAAATCAACAATATACAAGTCTCCTTTCCTAAAGCCTTCGAAGACTTTGGAATTGTCAGATTCCATTAGCACAATGCAACGATATTTGCCAAAGACGACAACCATATCAAGATCACAAAGCATTGAGTCAGACATGAGGTTGAATCCTAAGGACTCGACAAGCATGACTTTGTCCATGTGTCTATCCATTGAGATTGCAACCTTACCTAGACCCAATACCTTGCTTTTGCCTTTGTCAACGTAGGTGATATGCTTCAGATGAGATGGTGACAAATTAGTGTCCATCAACATGTTCCTGTCACTGGTCATGTGGTTTGTACATCCACTGTCAAGGACCCACTCAGTAGCTTTAGGTTGTTCATCCTGCAGATGAGTTAGTGCAACTCGAACCCATATACTTCATTAGTGAAGAATATGATATCAATTTCATCAACAGTAACAGATATAGCAATATGAGGACGAGATAAATGATTGATTCATTTCTTCATGGTTAGCTTGCATCCATTCAAGCACATTCAGGTCTCCAGCAAATTCTTCAGACGATTAAGTTTGTCTGGAGACCTGATCCTGCATAAGTGATTAGTTCTTTTTCTTCACCACCCACATCTGGAGGGGTGGCAAAGAGTTCATCATTCTGCAAGCTCCATAAGAAAAAGATGGCATTGAAGCCAGTGCACTTCGTTTCACAGAAGATTGGTTAGGATAAGCATATGAATAAGCAGAGAAATTTTTCGATGACTTATGAACATAATGGTTTGAAGAATAATGCACATATTCATAGCCTTTAGACTTTCCCTGTGAAACAGAAGTGTTAGCATGATAATGTTCATATGAGGATTTTGATCCATGTGAAGAATTTGGTCCATATGAAGAATTTGATCTGGGGTTCCTTTTCTTCATAGGTGGTGTCATGATGATATTCACCTGAAGATTTTCAAGGCACCTTTTGGGAACCCAGATTTTCTTCATAGGGGGACCGTTCCTGTAGTTAGTTCCAACATATCGAGCAAATACTTCACCATTCTGATTCTTGAACAATTTATAGTTGGAGTCAAATGACTCATCAGAGGAATATGAAGAATCACAAGTAAAGCCAGATAGAGTGCATGGATCTATAGGAGGTCCTTTCGCAGCAACCCATGAGGTTTTGGGATACTGCTCAGGTTTCCAGTAGGTCCCATCATCATTGAGTTTCCTCTCAAAGGCAATACCCTCTTTCCTAGGGTTCCTGTTCAAGATCTGCTTTTTGAGCACATCACAAAGAGTCTGATGCCCTTTGAGGCTTTTGTAAATGCCTATCACATACAATTCCTTCAGCCCTGCATTATCGTCAGTGATAATTATGGTATCCTCAGATGAGGAATTTGTGACCACAGAGACAGTTAAAGAATTTGTAGCAATAGAAGCATTTGAACATTCAGGTAAAGAATTTGCAGATTCACGCTCAATGCATTTCAGACATGGCGGAATAAATTCTTCTTGAGCGAAACTGATCTATTGAGCAAGCAATGAATCGTTTTCCTTCTGAAGATCTTTATACCTCACTTTTAACTTCTCAAGATCTTGCTTTCTCTGAAGAAATTCATAAGAAAGCTTCTCATGATCAGTTAAGAGAGTGTTATGATGATTTTGAAGGTTGTCAAACTTAGATTGAAGTTTCTGAAGACTATAAGTAAAAGCCTTAGTTCGATTCAATTCCTCACCCAACATATCATCGCTTTCATCAACCATGTTTTGAACTTTTTCAAGAGCTATTTGTTGTTTAGTGGCAAGGGAAGCAAGTTTAACGTAGCTGGGTCCAAATTCATCACCCGATTCATCATCACTAGATTCAGAAAGGTAGCATTCTGTTACCTTGGCACCCTTTGCCATAAAGCATGGTGCAGTGGATGATGATTCTGGGCCGAAAGTCATCTCCTTGAGAGATTCCTTGAAATCCTCAAACCAAGGATCATGACGAGTTCGATGACCTTCATAGACCTCAGAGAGTTGGTCCCAGATAAGCTTCGCATTGTTGAGATGCATGATGTTCCTGAATTGATATTGGGACAAACAGGAGCAGATGACATCCTTTGCCATGAGGTTGAGTAGAGTGTACTTGCGAATATCATCATCCTTCGCCATCTTTCAAAGATCGCTAAGACCAATCTCAGTGACGGTCCACAATTCGCTGTTCATCACCACGAGTCGCTTCTTCATCATGGCCTTCCAATTGGGATACTCATGACCGTCAAAGATGGGGCAAGTCACTTTCTTCATTCCTGCAGTCGACATAACTAGAACTCTAGGTGGTTAAACCAAAATCACACAAAACAAGGGAGTACCTTGGTCCGATACCAATTGAAAGTGCGTTAAGTCGACGAGAAAGGGGTGAATAGGCGATTTTTACAAATTCGTCACTAAGGAATTTCAGGGTGACGAAATTCCTAAGTCACGAACTACAAGCAGTGGAATAAGTACTCAAGTATAAGCATAACAGAGCAATAGCATAGTCATCATGATGAAATGAAAGACAAACACAGAGTACAGGAAGCGTAAACATAGGATAAGAAGGCTAAAGATAATGTGACTGAAGAAATTGGATTGAGGAAATAGAGAAAGTGTTCAGTCAAAATCTTCAAACAGTAATGATCAGGTTCATCAACACATAAATGAGGAAATGAATAGAACCAGTAGGCTTAGTGAAGACTATGATTTGGTAGACCAATTCAAACTGCTATGACAGTTGTACGTCTGGTTGGAGTGCTGAGTATTTAAACGCGAGGACACCCAATCCTCACTGTATTCTCCTTGAGGTAAGATCACACAGACCTCGCCCAACACTCGTGGTAAGTCCTCACAGGTGACTTCCAAAACTTCACAGACTTGGTCACTCGGCAATCCACAATTCCTCTTGGATGCTCAGACCATGACGCCTAACCGTCTGGAGGATACACAATCCTCAAAGGTAACAAGCATCAGTTCCACACAGGAACAATCTCTTCAGTGATGCTTAATCACATTGGGTTTGTAGGTGTTTGGGTTTGGGATTTGGTTTTTCCTCACTTGATGATTTTCGCTCAAAGTCCTCGGAGGATGGGATGCTCTCAATTGACAAGTGTCAGTTTCTCTCGGAGCAGCCAACCAACTAGTGGTTGTAGGCGGAGGCTATTTAGATCCTAGGGAGCAGCCCGTCATGATAAGACATAAATGCCCTTCAATGATATGACCGTTAGGTGGTAGGATATTTTGGACAGCTGGCGCGTAGCATAGCAACGGTCGGATTTGAGGTTCAAATTCCTTAGAGCTATCATGTTCCTCACTGTGTAGGCAATCCACACTGGCGAATTCCTAACTCCTCGGTCAGAACAAATTCCTCAGAGACCAGAAGATCTTCGCCTCTGTCACTGAAGAAATTGACAGAACTGATATGATATTTCCAATGGCTTCACTCGAAAGGATTGGGTAGGTGTAGGATTTTGAGATGAGCATCACTTGGAAATCAATTTCCTTAGTATTACCTCGACCCCCTTTAACAGTACGATGTTTCCTATGACTCAAGAAAGAGAAAATGAAACTACGAAAACAAAAGTCTTCATGCTTCATAATCCTCGCATGAATATCCAAGTCTTCAAGGTCACACCAAATTTCTTCGCTTTCAAAGTCTTCAAGAGAACCAAAGTCTTCAGCTGAAGACATTACTTTTTAGGGGTCGACTTTCACTATAAATATCAAACTCCTCATCGAATTATAGAGCATGTGTACACTCACAAACATATTAGTCCCTTAGCCTATCAGTCTTCAGTACACCAAAATCACTAAGGGGCACTAGATGCACTTACAGGCAGCCATGGGGACGCCTCACCCGCGGACCCATGCCGAAGGCACGACCCGTGAGTTCATGGTGTGGGCGGCAATGCCGCCGCGCACATGGATTTGACTCCAGAGGCCTCTCGTGAGGGAGATACCATCGAGGGGCCCATCGAACTGTGGCTGCAGCATGACGGATGCTGCGGCCAGGCTTCGGAGGCGGAAGTCGAGGTCGACGACTCCGGCGATGTCTTCATGACCCGGGGATGGGGTGCGATCGCCCGCGCCTGCCGCCCGGAGGGAGGCCATGCGATCCACTTCGAGTACGACGGAGCGTCGATGCTTTTCTTCAAGGCCTTCGACAAGGACGGGTGGCGCCTGGAGTGCTGCCTTGAGGGAGGTGATCGCGGCGGCAGGGCCACCGGCGGTGAACTTGCCCTTGGCCTTGTTCGCAACTCCTCTAACAGCAGCAGCGCCTCCTTGGAGCATGCCTCGAGCGACGACGTTAGCTATGACCTGCCGAGCCGCCGTGCTTGCACATCAGCAGCGGCATCACCTCGGCGTTGCCTGTGATGCTGCCAAGGTTGTGGTCTCCTTAGGAATTCTTCTTCTTGTTTCATCCCTCCAAAAGTTCATGATGGACCCCTCAGGGGTATGTAAAAATTGTGATGCTTTCTCTTAGGCACTATTGTCCCCAATCAATGATGGACCTGCATTCACCACTACGGCAGGCCCCCCCATTCATTCTTGCGGTAGCTTAGTGCTCTATGTCGGCAGGGCCCAGTCCCTAGGCAGGCTTCAACCGTCGCTGGTATGCTAGGCCGTGATGTCATGGTTAAGGCCAGGAGGTGAGCGTCCTGAGGTCCGGTAAGACCCCCTGAGGCGCTATGCTCACAGGGTCCCCTTTGACGCGCAAGCGGCTTTCGGAGGACTGAAAGGGAAGCATCCTTGCCCTAGCGAGATCGCGAGGGACGAAAATGTTGAACGTGGGATGCGCACTGGCGTGAATGGGGCGAATTATCTTGGCAACTTTGTAGCTATCTTCTTTCCGACGCCGGGCTGCGTCCTGACGGCGGTGGCACTCCTAGGCGAGACTCACACCGGCCCCCTCTTCTTCGCTCATATGGGTGCTCTACGTCCTCGGGTCCCGGCCCTCAAGCAGGGATCAGCCGCCGCTGGTATGCCAGGTCGCGGTGCCGTGGTCAAGGCCAGTGGGTGAGGGCTCGAGGACCAGTAGGGGCCCCGGAGGCGCGATGCTCAGGGGATCCCCCTTTAACGTGCAAGCGAATTGCGTGGGAAAAGGGGTGGATAGCCTCACGAAGGTGCCTTGGAGGGATCATGACCTATGGTCCTGGCTCCGGAGGTCCCTGCAAGTTAGCTGGAGGAAGAGAACATAGAATGCAACCACACTCACCGACCTACCGGTGATCTTTCCGCGGAAAAGGTGAAGACACTAAGGACCCGGTGAGGTGACATGAACGGGGAAGGTCGTGAGCCAGAGCTGGGTCTCTCAGATTTATCAGCGCTGCAGGGATGGACCCAAGCACAGGCACCGTGCCAGTAGCCCCCATTGCGGGATGAGCAGGAGGCAGTTTGGCGGCGTGTGCAGGCCACGCGAGCGACTCCGCGAGTAACAAGACATCAGGGGTAACATAAATAATCTTGATGAAGTGAGGCCATTTCTAGTTCATGCACAAAATGATACACATTGCAGGGGCAGACCTGTACAGCTTGAGGATAATGCAGCCCAAGGGGCGCCCTCAACTGAACAAACCAAAAAGGTCACCTGTCACCGTTGGTGTGAAAGTGTTGGAGTAGCTGGAGATGCACGCTGCAGAAGTCGCTCCTCATGAGCTAGCAGGCTCCTGAGTCCTGGGGGGCTCACAAGGCTCCTACTCCTCCTCTCTCAAGATCGCCTGGCGCCTGACCTTGTGAGCCGCCAGAACGCCCCGCATGTAGTGCTGGTGCGAGGCAGCCGCGGCTGGCAGGCCGAACGACATGCGGACGTAGCTGTGGGGGTGGCCCCCACACCGGCTAACGCGGGACGGCCGAAAGAGCTCCTGAGAAGGAGCCCTGTTGAGGCCTGGGACGTCGACGCAGACGCGCAGCTCGCCACCCACGTTAGGGATGGCAGCTGCTCTCGATGATGCGGGGCGATGCTCGCCACGCATGGCTCGTGCTTCCTGAAGATCCTTGATCGCCTTAGTGATGAACTCCTGAGTGCATGGCACCTCCCGCCTTGAGCTTTGCTCACGGAAGCGTGCATTGAAGCACGCCTCCACATGGTGCCCGAACGCCTCCCTTGTGACGCTGGTCAGGTCAGAGGCCCTCCAGAGGAGAGCTCCCGAGCCCATCTTGAGAGGGGCGCCAGGCACGCCTTCCTATGCAAGAGGGAAAGGCGCCCCAGCAGAGGGCGCGGGGCTTGAAGCACGATCATCGGGCGCCCCACCCTCCCAAGGACTCCTGAGGAGGAGCTTCTTCTTCTTCTTGGGGACAACCTCAGAAGGATGGGTGGTGCCCTCTCCATCTGAGTTCTCGACCGCTGCAGCCTGGTAGGCGTGCTCAAGGGAGCACACCGCATCCTTCTCATCGCAAGCGACCGTGATAATGCCATCGCTTCTTGGCATCTTGAGGACATTGTAGCCGTGGTGAGTCACCGCCATGAACTTGGCAAGGGATGGGTACCCGAGGATGGCGTTGTACGGAAGGCGAATGTGAGCGACATCGAAGTCGATGAGCTCGGTGCGGTAGTTGTCGCGCTTGCTGAAGGTAACATGGAGACGGATCTGCCCTATGGGGATGGTGGAGCCATTGGTCACTCCTGAGAATGGCTTGGTGGGCAGAAGCTAGTCGTATGGCACCTGGAGCGTGTCAAATGTCTCGACGGAGAGGACATTGAGCCCCGCGCCTCCATCGACGAGTGTCTTGGTGACGAGGACATTGCTGATGGTTGGTGAACAAAGCATCGGGAGCGCGCCTGCAGTGGTCGCACACTTGAGCTGGTCCGAGGAGTCGAAGGTGATGGAGTACTTGGACCACCTGAGGGGACATGACACCTCGAGCTTGGTGAGGGCCTCGTTCACCTCACAAGCGAACTGCTTGAAGATGCGATGGGAGGCGGCCTGAGCTCCACCCAGGATGCAGGCGATAGCACAAGTCTCTTGGAAGCCCCTGGCCCCATCATCCTGGTCGTGGTCGTCGTTCCTTCTTAGTGGCGGTGACAGCGGAGGGAGGCCGGTGTTGCCCTGAGGGTGGTCCTCACGAGGCTGATCCGCCATGGACCGTCGTGAGGCTGGCCCTGCCAGCGGTCCTCATGAGGCTGATCGCGCCAGTCCTGACAGGGATCACGGTTGTCCCAGCGGCCTCCGTCGCGGCCTCCTACGCAGCCATAGCCACGGTCGTTGCACTCAGGGTGGTGGCCGAGGCGTCTGTCTCAAATGGCCCTGAGCTCTTGGCAGTCATTGGTGTTGTGGTTGTGCACGTTGTGGAAGACGCAGAACGGGCGGTTGCCTTTGGAAGACACGGGGTGATCACAGTCGTGCTTCATTTCGGGCTCGGCCGCGAGCACCGTCGGGCCCTTGCACTTCACGTCCTTCCCCTTGGCCTTCTTGTCTTCTGGGTTGGTCTCCGGGAACTCGAGGAGTGAGAGGCGGCCTTCCTATGCGCTCGCGCACCTGGTCGCCATATGGAACATCTTCAAAGCCGAGCATAGGTCCTCGTGTATGGTGAGCTCCTCCTTCATCTTGAGGTCCCGAACGCCATCAGTGAATGCTGAGATGATGGCCTCATCCGACACCTTGGGGATCTTAAGGAGAATGTTGGTGAAGCGCTGGATGTATTTGTGCAAGGTCTCCCCTGGTTGCTACTTGATACGCTGCAGGTCGCCCGCGGCAGGAGCGCGGTCATGGGTGTCGTGGAAGTTGGCGACGAAACACTCCCGCAGCTCGTCCCAGGAGGAGATCGACCCCATTGGGAGGTTCAGGAGCCACGAGCACGCGCCATCCTTGAGAGCCTTGGCAAACCAGTTTGCCATGACTTTCTTTTTGCTGTTCGCTGCCTCGATGCTCAGCTTGTAGAGCTGGAGGAACTCGACTGGTTTAGGAGTGCTGTCATAGCATGGAGGCATATCTGGCTTGAACTTGCTGGGCTAGATGACACGGCGGAGCTCCGGAATGAATGCTCGGCAACCCACAGCGCTCATAGGAGCCCATCGCGAAGGGGAAACCTGGTCTTGACGTCCACGCGCTGCCACCTCGGGTAGCGAACGGTCTTGATGCAGAGGTGTCGGGAGTGTTGGGAGCGCACACGCCTCTCCCTGGGGCCGCTGCGCCACCCGGTAGCTTTCTTCATCGTGCACCGGCGCCCTGTGCGGCGGGTCGCACTGGGGGGCCTCACGCCTTGGCTCAGGGACGACATCTTGCTGGAGAGGATGAGGAGGTGCATCGTGGGCCACATCACCCGCCTGGAGCAGCAGGGGAGGCAGCGAACGAGACGGCGCAGGAGCCTCTCCAGTGGTGCTGACGGGCTTGGTGATGCGATCCAGCTAGTCCTTGTAGAGGTCATCGGCCGGACGGTAGCGCAGAAGCTCACATGCCATGAGCAGCGCCGCCTGCATATTCGTTGGCCTGCGACGAGCATGGGAAGACGAAGCTGCGGCCGGGGTCAGCGACAGAGTGGTGGTGTGGCCGTCGCGTCGCACACAGGGCGGCAGCGACGAGTCTTGCTACTCGTCGGCCGCGGGCCGGTGGCGGTGTTGGCCACAGGCGACGAGGAGCGGCGGGGAGCACCGTTGCCTATGGGTGCCGTCTGAGCAACGCGGGCGGCGAGGGATGCTCGACGCTCGACGCGAACTCAACAAGCGTCCGCCATGAGAACAGCAGAGCGATGGCGAAACAACTGAAGGAAAGGAGGCTTCAACCCGCCCCTACCTGCCACGTCAATTGTCGGATTCAGGGCTCCACGGACCCAAGAAAGGTTCAAACTCTGGGGCATGTGCGAAGAACTCAACCTCTCCAGCCAGCCAACTCGCTGCTCTCACGGCCTAGCTCGATGAACAGGAAAGGAAATGGACACTGCAGTTTACCCAGGTTCGGGCCACCTTGCGGTGTAAAACCCTACTCCTGCTTTGTGGTGGATTACCCTCGCGGGGGGCTGGGGATGAACTAGTACAAGGAAGAATAGCCTCGCGAGGTCTGCTCCGGGGTGGATATGATCTCAAGGTATTCGTCCCCCTCTATGGTGGTGGCTAGGCTATAATTATAGAGGCCTCGGTCCTCTTCCCCCAAAACTTAGGCAGGAAGGGATCCCACAATGACCAATTTTGAAGGGGGACAAGTAGTACATCTTATCCTGACGAAAGGTGGTCTTCGCCTGCAAAGCTGCTGGTCGTGACGTCGCGGTGGGCTCGGTGATGACATTCGTCCTGCCGTCATGGCTGTATTGGTCTTGTTGCACGGGAATGGTAATCTTTGGTTGA
Organism: Triticum aestivum; assembly: GCF_018294505.1. Lineage (NCBI taxonomy): Eukaryota > Viridiplantae > Streptophyta > Magnoliopsida > Poales > Poaceae > Triticum > Triticum aestivum. The sequence goes on from NC_057810.1 coordinate 361,814,911, forward strand.
TTCATCGGGACTCTGCGCCTGCGCTTGCCTCCTTAGCACTAAAGAGGAAACCTGCCTCTCTCCGCCCACGCGCCTGACCTTGATCGTCATGGCTTGTGTCACCTCCACCTCATGAGGTGAGCGCCTGCATAGGAATCTCCGCTCCTCAGGAGGCCGTTTGGGGAGGCCGCTCCTTCAGGAGGTCTTGGTGTCGTCCGCCTCGCGAGGATTGGCCCCTCATGAGGGTCTTGTCTTGTCGATGCCGAAGATGGGTCTTACTATGCCGTCGATGGAGCCACGCCATGGGCCACAGGCAGGCAAGTCTGGGTACCTTGGTTCCCTGAATGCCCACACCCTCTGGTGCTTTCTTCACCCAATATTTTTATTTATTCCAAAATGATTTTCCATGAAGTTTCAGGACTTTTGGAGTTGTGCAGAATAGGTCTCTAATATTTTCTCCTTTTCCAGCCTAGAATTCCAACTGCGGCATTCTCTCTCTTCATGTAAACCTTGTAAAATAAGAGAGAAAAGTCATAAGTATTGTGCCATAATGTGTAATAACAGCCCATAATGCAATAGATATTAATCTAAAAGCATGATGCAAAATGGACATATCAACTCCCCCAAGCTTATATCTTGAAAGTTGATATCGAAAAATATGTCCAAATGTTTAGAGATAGAGGTGTCGATAAAATAAAATACGGACATGAGGGCATCATGATCATCTTTAGAACAGCAACATATATTGTCATATAATTTCTTATGCTAAAGTAAAAATTCATTCACAAGGTAAAGTATGAAGAGATCTCTGCAGGGCTTCGCCTAAGCACTATGAAAATATGACCGGGGGTGTAAACGGTGGAGGGGGGCGCCGCACACGGCTAGGCAATTATCTGTCTTGTGCTAGGCGCCCCCCTCCCACATATATATAGGTGGGAGGGAGGGTGGTCCATCCAAGGGGGGCACCCAAGTAGGGGGAATCCTACTTGGGGTCTCTCCCAAGGTGGCGCCCCCTCTTTCCTTATTTGGAGCGCGGGGAGAGCCCCCTCTTTCATTTCTCCCATGAGAGGGAAAGGTAGGAGTGGCTAGCCCTCCTCTTTTTCCTTCCCTAGGGCCGTCCAATCAAGGGAGGAGGCGCACCAGCCCCCTTGTGGGTTGGTCTGTCCCCTCCTTTCGCCCATAAGGCCCATAACTTATCAGGGGGTGCCAGAACCCCTTCCAGTGACCCGATTCCTTCCCGGTACGTCCTGAAACACTTCCGGTGTGGAAATACCATTGTCCTATATATCAATATTTACCTCTTGACCATTGCGAGACTCCTCGTCATGTCAGTGATCTCATCCGGGACTCCGAACAAAAATCGGTCACCAAAACATATAACTCATGTAACACTATATCGTCAATGAATGTTAAGCATGTGGCCCCTATGGGTTCGAGAACTATGTAGACATGACCGAGACACCTCTCCAGTTAATAACCAATAGTGGACTCCGGATGCCCATATTGGCTCCTACATATCCTACGAAGATCTTTATCGGTCGAACCGTAATGACAACATTCGTAATTCCATTCGTCCATCAGTATGTTACTTGCTCGAGCTTTGATCGTCGGTATCTTCATACCTAGTTCAATCTCGTTACCGGCAAGTTTCTTTACTCATTCCATAATACATCACCTCGTAACTAACTCCTTAGTCATTTGCTTGCAAGCTTATGATGTGGATTACCGAGAGGGCCCAGAGATACCTCTCCGATACTTGGTGTGAAAAATTCTAATCTCGATCTATGCCATCTCAACAAACACCTTCGGAGATACCCGTAGAGCATCTTTATGATAACCCGGTTACGTTGTGATGTTTGATAGCACACAAGGTATTCCTTCGTTATCCGGGAGTTGCATAATCTCATAGTCGAAGGAATATATTTTTGACATGAAGAAAGCAATAGCAATAAATTGAACGATCATTATGCTAAGCAAATGAATGGGTCTTGTCCATCACATCATTCTCCTAATGATGTGATCCCGTTATGAAATGACAACACATGTCCATGGTTAGGAAACCTTAACCATCTTTGATCAACGAGCTAGTCTAGTATAGGCTTACTAGGGAAACAGTATTTGTTTATGTATTCACACATGTATTTAAGTTTCCGATCAATACAATGCTAGCATGAATAATAAACCTTTATCGTGAATAAGGAAATATAAAATAACAACTTTATTATTGCCTCTAGGGCATATTTACTTCAGTCTTCCACTTGCACTAGAGTCAATAATCTTGTTCACATCGCCATGTGATTAACACCCACAGTTCACATCGCTATGTGACTAACACCCAAAGAGTTTACCAGAGTCAATAATCTAGTTCACATCGCATGTGATTCATACACAAAGAGTACTAAGGTGTGATCATGTTTTGCTTGTGAGAGAGGCTTAGTTAACGGATTTAACATATTCAGATCCGTATTATTTTGTAAATTTCTATCTCCATAATGCTCTGCATGGAGCTACTCTAGCTACTTGCTCCCACTTTCAATACGTATCCATATTGAGACTTAAATTCATCTGGATCGGTGTCAAAGCTTGCATCGACGTAACCCTTTACGATGAACTCTTTATCACCTCCATAACCGAGAAACATTTCCTTAGTCCTCCTAGGTACCTAAGGATAGTTTTGACCGCTCTCAAGTGATCCACTCCTGGATCACTAATGTATCCCCTTTCCAAACTCATGGCAAGGCACACAACAGGTATAGTACACAGGATGTCATACTTTATAGAACCTATGGCTGAGGCATAGGGAATGACTTTCATTCTCTCTCTATCTGCTGCCGTGGTCGGTCTTTGAGTCTTACTCAACTTCATACCTTGCAATACAGGCAAGAACCCTTTCTTTGACTGATCCATTTTGAACTTCTACAAAAACTTCGTCAGGGTATGTACTTTGTGAAAGTCCTATTAAGCGTCTTGATTTATCTCTATAGATCTTGATTCCCAATAGATAAGTAGCTTCACCGAGGTCTTTCATTGAAAAATTCTTATTCAACTATCCTTTTATGCTATCCAGAAATTCTATATTCCCAATCAGCAATATGTCATCCACATATAATATCAGAAATGCTACAGAGCTCCCACTCACTTTCTTGTAAATACAGGCTTCACCATAAGTCTATATGAAACCATATGCTTTGATCACCTCAACAAAGCGTGTATTCCGACTCCAAGATGCTTTCACCAGTCCATAGATGGATCACTAGAGCTTGAACACTTTGTTAGCACCTTTAGGATCGACAAAACCTTCTGGTTGCATCATATACAACTCTTATTTAAGAAATCCATTAAGGAATGCAGTCTTGGCATCCATTTGCCAGATTTCATAATCATGAAATGCGGAAATCGCTAACATGATTCGGATGAACTTAAGCATCACTACAGGTGAGAAAGTATCATTGTCGTCAACCCCTTGTACTTGTAGAAAACCTTTTGCGACAAGTCGAGCTTTGTAGACAGTAACATTACCATCAGCGTCAGTCTTCTTCTTGAAGATCCATTTATTTTCTATGGCTTGCCGATCATCGAGAAAGTCCACCAAATTCCATACTTTATTCTCATACATGGATCCTATCTCAGATTCCATGGCCTCAAGCCATCTGTCAGAATCTGGGCTCATCATAGCTTCTTCATAGTTCGTAGGTTCGCCTTGGTCTAGTAACATGACTTCCAGAACAGGATTACTGTACCACTCTAGTGCGGATCATGCTCTGGTTGACCTATGAAGTTCAGCAGTAACTTGATATGAAGTTTCATGATTATCATCATTAGCTTCCTCTCTAGTTGGTATAGGCATCACGGGAACAGTTTTCTGTGATAAGCTACTTTCCAATTCGAGAGAAGGTACAATTACCTCATCAAGTTCTACTTTTCTCCCACTCACTTCTTTCAAGAGAAACTCCTTCTCTAGAAAGCATCCATTTTTAGCAACAAAGATCTTGCCTTCGGATCTATGGTAGAAGGTGTACCCAATAGTTTCCTTCGGGTATCCTATGGAGACGCACTTCTCCGATTTAGGTTCAAGCTTATCAGGCTGAAGCCTTTTGACATAAGCATCGCATCCCCAAACTTTAAGAAACGACAACTTACGTTTCTTGCTAAACCATAGGTCATATGGTGTCGTCCCAACAGATTTAGATGGTGCCCTATTTAACGTGAATGCGGCTGTCTCTAATGCATAACCCCAAAACGATAGTAGTAAACATCATAGAATGCACCATATCTATAAAGTACGGTTATGACGTTCTGAAACACCATTTACGCTGTGGTGTTCCAGGTGTTGTGAGTTGTGAAACAATTCCACATTGTTTTAAAAGAAGGCCAAACTCGTAACTCAAATATTCGCGTCTGTGATCAGTTCATAGAAACTTTATTTTCTTGTTACGATGATTCTCCACTTCACTCTGAAATTCTTTAAACTTTTCAAATGTTGCAGACTTGTGTTTCATCAAGTAGATATACCCATATCTACTTAAATCACCTATGAAGGTGAGGAAATAATGATTCCTGTCGCGTGCTTCAACACTCATCGGACTGTTGGGGAACGTGGTAATTTCAAAAAATCCTACGATCACGCAAGATCTATCTATGTGATGCATACCAACGAGAGGGGAAGTGTATCTTCATACCCTTGAAGATCGCTAAGCAGAAGCGTTTATCAACGCAGTTGATGTAGTCGTACACCTTCATGATCCGCCCCGGTCAAGTACCGAACGTATGGCACCTCCGTGTTCAGCACACGTTCAGCTCGATGACGTCCTCGCCTTCTTCATCCAGCAAGACGGGCGAAGTAGTAGATGAGTTCCGGCAGCACGACGGCGTGGTGATGGTGTTGGTGAAGAACAATCTCCGTAGGGCTTCGCCTAAGCACTATGGAAACTATGACAGAGGATAAACTAGAGGGGACAGGGTTGCCGGCACACGGCTTGGTGTTTCTTGATGTGTATTTGGTGCTAGCCCTGCCCCTCTATTTATATGTTGAGCCTTGGGGTCGAAACTTGGAGTAAAAGACTCCACAAAGTCGGTTTCACCCAAAAGGCAAGAGTACTTCTCGGACTCCATGGCCAGACGCCAGGGTTCCCGGCGTCTGGACCCAGACGCCAGGTGAGGGAGTCCTGGATTAGGGGGTATCCGGACAGCCGGACTATATGCTTCATCTGGACTGTTGGAGCGTGAAGATACAAGACTCAAGACTCCGTCACGTGTTCGGATGGGACTCTCCTTTGCGTGGAAGACAAGCTTGGCGATCCAGATATTATATTTCCTTCCTTGTAACCGACTCCATGTAAACCCTAGCCCTCTCCGGTGTCTATATAAAACGAAGAGGTTGGTCCTTAGAAGGACGATCACAATCATAATCATCATAGGCTAGTTTCTAGGGTTTAGCCTCTACGATCTCGTGGTAGATCTACTCTTGTACTACTCATATCATCAATATCAATCAAGCAGGAAGTAGGGTTTTACCTCCATCGAGAGGGCCCGAACCTGGGTAAACATTGTGTCCCTTGCCTCCTCTTACCATCAGCCTAAGACGCACAGATCGGGACTGTAACACCCCAAATTTTTTAACCTTGTTTTATTAATGAAAATTTTGCCAGGAAACTTAAACTTTTATTTTCTAGATTTCCTTTTGATTTCAGAACCTTTCTTTTCTTTGTTATTATGGAGTTTTTACCCAAGTGAAAACTTCTCAGTCATTATTGGACTTATTTCCCCTCCCAAATAAAACAATTCTTTTATCAGTGGGATTATTTACATAATTATTTTTCCCTGAGCTTTATTTCTCTAAAATAGTTTTTCATGAGCTTTAAGGTCCCTTTTGCACTGCAACCCTTTGATAAACTTATTTAAAAATCCCACCAAAATTTGGAGATCTCATGTGATGTTTCTAAATCACTTTTATGCAAAAATATATTTCATTCATTGGATATTTTGAGTTCTACACCAAGTTTTCAAATCTGGTCTAGTGGGCAATTTTGCACTACAACCTATTTAAATATTTCTTTAAAACTTCTACCAAAATTAGGGGAGGTCAATAGGAGCATATTATTCAACTTTATGCAAAAACCCAGTAATGTTCTTTGAAAGATTTGAGTGAATCATCCTCATCTTCATTCTGGTGCAACTTGGTGATTTATACAACAACCATATTTTATCTTGCCCTTTTTGCTGTGATTCCTTTTCCTACTTATAGCCCATCCTACCAAACCCTTAAGTCCAGGAGGTTGGACTCATTGGAACATTTTTGGTACATGATATCATGCCCTTCTCTTTCTGTCCAAAACTGAAGTTTTGCAAAACTTGCACTAACAAGTTTCTCCTTTTGACAAACTAACTTCACCACCCTCTCATGCATCCAAAGAGACACTAGCCTAGAGAATTTGGCCACTCCAAGAAATGCCTAGATGCCATTGGCATTCTGTCAAACACTTTGAGCGCATGTACAGTTTTGGCATGATTTTTGTTTTGCTCTGTGAACTTGCACCTCTGGACAAACTGGCATGTCCACTAAACCCCCAGCTACTCCTAACCTAGGTCTGCTATGTGCCAGCCTCACCCAAGCCCTGTAGCATGCATTGGCATTCTGCCGAGCACCTAGCGTGCGTGCTCTGGGCGCGCCTAGAGCGCACGTTTTGCACGCGCATGCACCGAGCCGCCGCGTCTCGCCCCGCACCCGTTCTGGCCCTTGGCCAACCGCAGACAGCACACCACGTCTCCCCCTGCACCGCAAAGCCACCCCGACCACCCCTGGCACCCCACAACGCCACCGTCAGGTCGGCCGTGGCGGCTAGCTGACGGCCGCATGTAGGCCCCGGCCGTGTCGGCGCCGCCCAAGCCACTCCCGCTCGCCAGCTCGCCCCTGGAGCAGTGCGCCGCTCGTCCGCTAGCTCCTGCCGCCACCCCCAGCCTCAACACGGTGCCCTGCAAGCTACAGAACAGCGGTCGCCGACGATCTTATCCACGGCCGCTGCAAACCGACCTCGTCACGCTATAAAAGGAGGCCCTCGAGCTCATCCGAGCACTCAGGCGACCTCAGGCCACCCCCATGGCACCCCCACAGTCAGCAATCAACGGGGGGAAGCCGTCTTCCCCAACTCCGGCCGGTTCGGCCGCCGCCATGTCCCAGTCCATTTTGTCGCGAGCCGAGCCCCTCCAGTCCAACCAGTGCCACCAACCTTCTCCCCTCACCCTTGCGGAGCTGCCCAGCACCTCAAACGCGATCGAGAGCCACCGTAGTTCAAACCACCGAAGCCACCGGCCGCCGCGAAGCTCGTCGCCGGTGACTCACTCCATCCCCGTCGGCAAGTCGACCACCGGAAGGACCGCCCTGATCTTGCGGATCCACCGGAAGTTCGACGGCGGCGGTCGCCGAAGCCCCGCCCCGCTCGGACAGAGGAGGAAGAGGAGCGCGTCGACTAGTCAAACCTGACCAGTGGGCCCAAGGGACCCACTGTCAGTGACCAGCGCCAGTCCACGCACGCGTAAGTGGAAACTTATTTCCAGAGTACGTCTTCGACGTGTATCGTTTTCTTTTCTTTTTCTGTTTTATTTTAAAACCAGAAATTTGACTAAACTTTGGCTGGCTATATCTTTTTAAATAAAACTCCAAATGAGTTGATTCTTTTTCCTACCTCCCTCAAATTTAATTTAGTTTATTTTAAGATTTATTTGAAAAAATTTCAGACAACTTCCTTGTACTGTTTTTGAAGTATGTGTTATTTGAATATTTTCAAAATAGGATTTTTGGAGAAGAAGAAAACTTTCAAAAGTTTTAGGATGCACCCTGCCTCTACACAACTTGAAGGCAAGCATTCTGAACCCTGGCATAATATTTTTGTGTGTTAGTTGGCACGCTTATAATATCGCCCTAATACGGAGAACGCTTTATTCTATGTGGTGACGCAATCATTTACTTGAATTGCATATTTGTGATTTCCTTGCTGTTGGAAATGAATATACATGTGATGGTAATCATCCTCATGTGCCTTGCATGCATGCCGGAAAAGAATCCGGGAAAGCCTCTGCCTTGAGTAGGCGTGAGCTTGTCGCCGGTCTCCGTTAGGACGGTTATGTCCGGTATGGCATAGTAGGGTATAATGAGTGGTGATTCTGTTGATTGAAATATTTTTTGTTACACATATCATGTAGGGAATTTATAAACCTCCTGAGTCGATCGTAGATCGAGTCTTGTTCCAGTAACCCCCATGCTTGTTTCATACTACCACTTGCTCTGTCGCAGGTAGGGTGCGGTTCAGTAAGTTGTCAACCCCTTTCTTGGCACACACCGTACAGAGAGACCATGGTGGAAGATACCGGCTGCATCCGGTAGGCAGGCCACCTGGTCCGGGGGCATGGGTGTTTCCGGTTGGGACCGAGAGGGGGGCACCCCTTAGAGCGCACGTCATAAATTTTATCCCATGATACGCGAGATTGTAGCCTCCCCACTTAGAGTTTTACTTGACAGGTGTCGTGGGTGATTCCAGACACCGGTAAGTTAAGCTGGTGTGTGCAAGTCAGGTGCGTTCTCAATTAAAGGACCGTAGACGGAATTAGTCCCGATGGACTAAAGGAATCTGTTACTCGTGGGTAAAGTGTACACCCTCTGCAGAGATAATATCTATTTGAATAGTCATGTCCATGGTTAACGACTACAGGCTGGGTAGGGTCAAGTGTCGGTCTTAGTGTTGGTCTTCGGAGGAGAAACTACTAAACCAGAACTTGGATCATGACTTGTGACTTCTGATGATTATGATGATTATTATTATGGACTAACCCCTTATATTTGAATTATTGAGTATCCCTAGGAAGGTTCTACCTCCTGGATATTCACTGTGATTATTTACTTTATAAGCCCTTTATGTGGTGTCGCTCAGACGCCCGACTGTGGCATGCTTGTTATTTACTTTATAAGCCCTTTATGTGGTGTCGCACAGACGCCCGACTGTGGCATGCTTGTCGTTTATTTACCTTATAAGCCCTTTATGTGGTGTCGCTTAGACACCCGACTGAGGCATACTTCATATCATGATCCTTTCAAGGCGTCGCTTCAGACACCCGATCGGTGCATGTTATTTCTACTCCATTATTGCATATTCATGTTGTATATAAATAACCTGCTTGCATGCATCATGGATTTTATTTTATGACTGACGTTATGACCATAGGATAATTCAGAGCATGATTATCGTTTGTTATATTATACCCGTGTTCATAATGTTTGCGAGTACATTCAAAGTACTCACTGGCTTGTCCCTGTCTATTGTCTTGGCCAGATTTCTTGCTTGGAGAGGAGCATTGCGATGACAGCCCCGGAACCTAAGCAACGGTGATAGCAGCCTCGCGAAGATAGGAGTTAACCTGGTCAGCTGTTCCTGTTGGGAAGTGGAGTCCCATAGACACTGATGATCCACAAACCGCTTCCGCCATCAACCACTAGAGGCCACTTGTTGTACTCATAGGCTAGAATGGTCTTGTACTTCATATTTGTATTTTGCTTGGAATTTCTGTATCAAGTTGGTGCCTCATCAGCTAACAGTAATCCTGGGGCTGGTGAGCACAAGGGCCATTTTTTGGAAATTGATACCCGGAAAACCGGTCCTGACAGGGACCCCCTACTCGAGATCCGCCGGTTTTGACACTGATATTAGTGCTTTCATTGAGAGTTCCTCTGTGTCGTCGCTGCAAGGCCTGATGGCTCCTTCAATTGTCAACAACACGGTCCAGGGTGAGACTTTTCTCCCCGGATAGATCTTCGTGTTCGGCGGCTTCGCACTGTGGGCCAATTCGCTTGGCCAACTAGAGCAGATCGACAGCTATGCCCCTGGCCACCAGGTCAGGTTCGGAAACCTGAACTACATGGCTGATATCCGCGGAGACTTGATCTTCAACGAATTCGGTCCTGTGCCAGGAGCGCCAAACGGTCACAATGAGCACGGCTTAGACCTGCTGTCGGACAATGCTCGGGATGTCGTCCCTGCGGTAGACCCGGACCTAAATCCGGAGCAGACCGCGTTGCTTAAGGATGGATGGATGGACCCCGCCCCGCAGGCCACACACTCATCGGCGGTAGAGCCGAACATAGGCCTCGCCCCCAAAGAAGCTTGTGACACCGGACCCCCGGACTCGTATCCGGCTGTAGGTTCCAGTCCGTGCTCTCCTAAGCCCGCCGAACCTGGTTGGGCTCCTGTAATGGAGTTCACCGCAGCGGATATCTTCCAACACTCTCCCTTTGGCGACGTGCTAAACTCATTAAAGTCTCTCTCTTTGTCAGGAGGCTCATGGCCGAACTATGTCCGGCTCGAGTGGGAAGCAGGCGACGAAGGAATTTGTTGCCCACCCACCACCCACTTCATTGCCACGGTCGATGATCTAACCGACATGCTTGACTTCGACTCCGAAGACATTGACGGTATGGACGACGATGCAGGAGAAGAACAGGAACCACCGCTCACGGGCCGGTGGACAGCCACCTCCTCATACGATATATATATATGGGGGACACTCCGAAGGAAACCAATGGCGATGAGGCAACGGAGGATAACCCCTCAGGGAGAAAAGCAAAGAATGGGCGTCGTCAGCGCCGCTCCAAGCCCCACCACAGCAATACCGGCGCAGGAGACAAAAACAATCCGGATGGTGCCGAAGAGGAATACAACCCTGATCAGCCTGCCTTCAAGCAGGCCGAGCAGGAAGACGGGCAGGTCAGCCCAGAAGAACAAGCGACGGACGGATATCCGGAGGAGGACAACTACATGCCCCCTCCGAAGACAAGATTAGCCTCGGCGACGACGAGTTCGGCGTGCCTAAGGACCCCGTCGAGCATGAGCGCTTCAAGCGTTGGCTTATGGCCACTACAAGGAGCCTGAAAAAGAAGCAGCAACAACTCCAAGCTGATCAAGACCTGCTCACAGATAGATGGACTGAAGTCCTGGCAGCCGAGGAATATGGACTCGAGCACCACACGGGTGACCAGCCACCTCGTGGCCGGGATAAAACGGCATATCAGCCCGAATACCAGCCCGCACCCCCACGCCAATACACTACGACCCGGGGCAATAGGCAAGACCTGCAAGATATACTGGAAAACAAAGCAGGACAGCCAAGATCGATCTACGGATCGCGGGGGCATGCCCCAACACGCGACGACGACCGTCACGCCGGATACACTATCAACAAGTCCGGCTGGGCCGAACACAGCCACCCAGACCAATTCAAACTGCGTGGCCACATAGCTCAGCACAGAGGCGCCGCACACCCCTTGTCGGTGTCAAAACCGGTGGATCTTGGGTAGGGGGTCCCGAACTGTGCGTCTAGGCAGATGGTAACAAGAGACAAGGGACACGATGTTTTTACCCAGGTTCGGGCCCTCTCGGTGGAGGTAAAACCCTACTCCTGCTGGATTAATATTCATGATATGGGTAGTACAAGAGTAGATCTACCACAAGATCAAAGAGGCTAAACCCTAGAAGCTAGCCTATGGTATGATTGTTGTTCGTCCTACGGACTAAAACCCTCCGGTTTATATAGACACCGGAGAGGGCTAGGGTTACACGGAGTTGGTTACAATGGTAGGAGATCTACATATCCGTATTGCCAAGCTTGCCTTCCACGCCAAGGAAAGTCCCATCCAGACATGGGACGGAGTCTTCAATCTTGTATCTTCATAGTCTAGGAGTCCGGCCAATGGTGATAGTCCGGCCATCCGGACACCCCCTAATCCAGGACTCCCTCAATAGCCCCTGAACCAGGCTTCAATGATGACGAGTCCGGCGCGCATATTGTCTTCGGCATTGCAAGGCGGGTTCCTCCTCCGAATACTTCATGGAAGATTTTGAACACAAGGATAGTGTCCGTCTCTACAAAATAAGTTCCACATACCACCATAGAGAGAATAACATTTACACAAGTTCAATCTGCTGACGTATTCTGTGGCATGACATCACACCATGGCCAGGCCTTTATTCGAATCATTTTTACTGTTCCACCTCAGCGCGTTTAGCGAAGCGGTTTCCTTGGCACGTCTTGTCAAAGCAGAGATCGTGTCCCCTTATTCTGGGATTCTCATAAATATGGGCGTGGGTAACCCAACCGCGCCATTGATTATGGCGCTTGGGAGATAAGCGAGTTTTACCAGGCTGGTGGGGATGCATAGTTTCGTCCGTCCATATAAGGGGATAAGGATCCACCTTTTTACCTACGCCTTCTTCCTCCTTTGCTTATCCATTTCCGTGTACTCGAGCTCCAGCACCCAAGTCCGCACATCTCGCCTCAACCTTCCCCAGCCATGTCCGGAGTGCGAGGCAAGTGGATGGCCTCCTCCGTCATGGAGGGGCACATCAAGAGGATGCGAAAGGCCGGATACTTGTCCAGCGACATCGCGCATCGGCTCCCCGACGAGGGGCAGCTCATCTCCACCCCTGGGCCCCATGAGAGGGTGGTGTTCCTCACCCACTTCCTCCGCGGACTAGGTTTTCCACTTCATCCATTTGTCCGGGGGCTCATGTTCTACTATGGCATGGATTTCCACGATCTGGCCCCGAATATCATCCTCAACATCTCGGCGTTCATTGTCGTGTGCGAGGCCTTCCTCTGCATCCAGCCCCACTTCGGCTTATGGCTGAAGACCTTCAATGTCAAGCCGAAGGTAGTGGGCGGCTGCCAAGCAGAGTGCGGAGGTGCCATGGTGGGCAAGATGCCCAACGTCCTATGGCTCGAGGGCTCCTTTGTGGAGACCATAAAGGGGTGGCAATCGGGGTGGTTCTACATCACCGAGCCGCGTGTCCCTAAATGGGCAGCGGGCCCCGAATTCAGATCTGGCATCCCCACATAGCTCACTTCCTGGAAAGAGAAGGGCCTATCATGGGGTGATTCGGAGGAGCTGACCGGACTTCAATCCTGCATCCAAACCTTGGTGAACAAGAAGCTCAAGCTTGTTAACGTAGTCCAGGTCATGCTCATCCACCGGATCCTCCCGTGCCAGAAACGGGCTTTTAATTTGTGGGAGTTTGATCCGGCACAGCACCGAACCTTGAGCAGGCTCTTCGACACTACGTACGAAGATGCCTGGAAGGTGTTGTTCAAGGGCACTGAGGCTCCCGCATCCGCTACCGAAGATCGCGGATTCAACTCGCAGCATCAAGCCGGCGAGGTAAGCTATTTTACCCTTTACAGAACGCTTATTTTCCATAGTTTGACTCCATGCGGGATCTAAACTCCCTTTACCTTTGACAGGACTGGCAAAAGACGTCCGGGCAGGTTAACTGTCCGGCTCCCTTGCCAGAAGACCCAGCGGACGCCCAATTAATGGGGCTGCTGGCTCCGGCGCCTTATGTGGTGCCGGAGAAGAAGGCCAAGAAGAAGGCCACGGGAACCCGAAAGAGTTCCCGGTGTCAGGTGTTATCGGACTCATCATCCGATGACTCCGAGGCGAACTCCTCCCGCGAAGACGAGGAGGAGAAAAAAAAGCCTCTCCCCCAGTGGGGGAAGAGAACAAAAGGAAGGCCTCCCCAATGGGGGAGGCCGAAGGGTCCAAGAAGGGAAGGACCGTCCCCCCGGACTACTCCACCAACGCCGACGATGATGAAGAGGAGTGGCCACCAAGGACTAAGCCCCTGGCGACTTCGTAAGTGTCCGGATACCAGAATAACTCATGGTGCTTCATTTGTTGCATAGAATCTCTTAACGCCGAATATAACCCTGCAGCCCGCCCAAGGACGGGCTCGATACTTCAACGAGCGGCTCCCTGGCACCATCGGGCGTGGATAGCACTTCTCGTCCGGTCGTCTCCTCTCCTCGCGCTGCGGATGACACCGAGGTGGGGTCCCAAAAGGGGCCCGACAAGGAGGGGGAGGAGGTCCCAGAGGTGCCGCAAGGCAACCTCCCGGACTTTGGGCACGAGGGGGATCAACTCCCCAAGGGTTCTGAGTTCGGACCTGGGCCGGACTCCGCACCGGAACCTTTAGTGGTTCCGGAATCCGGTGGGTGGCCCCTTCATAAGAAGGGCGAGACTGCGACACCAGTGACCTTCGTCCAGCCGGAGGCACCGGATAATTTGCTGGAGGCGCTTAACGGCGCCTCCATCGACAAGGAGCACCGCACTGTGATGAGTGCGGTGATCCAAAAAGTCAGTCTGCCAAGAGCGGGCTGACTGAAGCCTGTACCAGCCTTCTAACAGGCTTTCAGGTATGTAATTAAGATATGTAGAAATAGTAACGCATAGACAGTAGCCCCTGATGCTTAGTTTGGTGTTCAGAAAGAAAAGTCGAACCGAGGATCTAAAAAGATATACGCAGGAGTCTAACATAAGCATGTCAATATGGGAATGCAGGTTGCGCTGCTGACCTCTGCCGCACTGACTGCGGAGGTCAATGCATTGAAGCAGGACCTCGAGCGGTCCGAGAACGAGCTCGGCCTTGCCAAGAAGCAGCTCGAGGACAAAGAAGGTAAGTACTACCTTATGGAAGTATATAAAATATGTGGTTGCAAAAAATTACAGGAATAACGTGAGAGTTGCAGGGGGCACGAACGAGGTGGCGACCCTGAAGGAAGGGGTGTCCAAGGCCGAAAGCAATGCGGCCGTGGAATGCACCGAGCAAGAGAAGCAGGAGGCGCGGGTGGCGGAGGTGTGGCAAGAGCTCGCCTCGGCTCTTGAGAGTGCCAAAGCCGCTAAGGCCGAAGCCCAAAAAGCCCTCCAGGAAATTGAGACAATAAAGAAGATAGCGGCGGGTAAGGCATTCTTCATGCAAAGCAAGCACGTGAAAGTGAATTACTTGTTACTTACCCGAATCCGGAGCTCTCCAGGAGCATTCGCAGATCTGCCCCACAGTGTGTCTGACGCTGCCGCATTCTACCGGGCCGAGGAAGCGAGCTCGACGGAGAAGGTATTCTGGTCTCAATATGCTGAGGCCGGACACCTGGTGCCCTTGAGAGACCAGCTGAAGCAACTGGTCGAGCTCCATAAAGTGGTCGAACAGGCCATGAAGGGCCTCATAGCTCGGCTGTGGCCGAAGGAGGCCATGCCTGGGAGCTACTTCGGGCTGGTGCGGCGGCTAGTGGACGCCTGTCCATGGATTGAAGTCGTCAAGCGCTCCGTCTGCATCGAAGGTGCCCGTAGGGCCCTTGCCCGTGCTAAAGTGCACTGGGGCAAGATGGATGCTGAGAAGCTTGTGACAGACACTCCACCGCCGGGCAGGGAGTATCGCAAGCCCGAGATGTATTATGAGAACGTCCTGAAGGGTGCCTGCCTTATAGCGGGTGAATTCTCCAAAGATGTAATTTTTGAGTAAACTCGCATTTGTTATCCTGTACGCTTGAAAACTTGTTCATATGCGCTAAGCAACGCTTGTTAATTTAAAATATTACCTTTTGTGCGGTCGTTTATCAAATTTGAGAGATGGCAAGTCGTTGGCTTCAGCCCCCATGCCACAAGTGCTGGGGTGTTCGGGATAAACTTGAGCGCTCGTGTTCCCATTTTTGGGTCCTTCGAGGGAGGCGCTCAACACAACGAACGAGGCAACCGGACTTATAGTGCTTGAACACTCCCACTTAGCCATAGAATTCTATAATTTTAAATTTTGGCGAAGCCCCTAGTGTTTGGAAGACCGAATTCGGGGCGCTATCCACGCCTGGGCCGGACAAAGCCGGTTCCTCGCTCTAAGCGGCATAAGTCTTTAGGGACTCGAAAAAACCTCTCGAACAGCGACCGGCTCTCGCCCTATCATGACGGTCAGTTTTAGCTTTCTCCACTGAGGAGCTCAACCCAGCTCAACTGGGGCACAATCGCAGTGGTTCTCCCAGCTACCTTAGCCGATATAACGGAATGTAAGGTACCAAAACATGGGAGCCTGGCAAACCCAACTATTGACCCAAGACATGATTCGGAGCCGATGCATATAATGCTATAAGTTTGGGGTGCCGCACTTGTGAAAGTGTTCGGACTTATCACACCATATTTTGGGGAACTTAAGCCCTTGGTGTATTTGGCCGTATCAAAGCGTACGGATGCAACATGTCATAAGTGAACATATATAAATAGAAAAAGGAATGCAATAATAGGCAAAAAGTGATGCATTGTTTATTCAAAAAATACTGCAATGAAAGCAGAGCGATGCAAATAGTGCGATAAGCAAGGGATGGGACTATTTAACATGTCTCCCTCCAGGGGTAGGCTGCGGGATGGTATGTAAAACAGGTATACTGCTCGTAATAGAGACCACCGGGACACTCGACGTAGCTTTTCTGCTTCCCTGGCTGTTGCATCGTGAGTTCGGCAATTCTACTGCCGGACAGGGCTTCTAGAAAATGGGGTCCTGAGAATAAGAAAAAAAGAATGACACAATTGGGAGCCCCTGGTGTGGTTGAGCCGCTCTCCGGGTATGCCGTGGTCGTGCCCCTACCCCTATGCCCATGGTATCTCCAGAGCGTAGTTATGTACGCGTGGTACTGGTCTCGCGATTTCGCGAGGGCTGGGGTTGGGGCCGCATTGCTACGCATGCTTGGAACGTGCCAGGTGGTCTTGTTGTAGGTTACTCCAGGCGCGCTTGATGGTGTCCGGCCGCTTAACATCCGGACTCAATAATTGCCTTAAGAGGCTGCTTTGTACTTCCGCCGCGAGAGTCGCTGTATGCTCCTCCATTCGGAGAGAGCATTCGGTGTTTTCGTTGACCGTAATAACTCCTCGATGGCCTGGCATCTTGATCTTGAGGTATGCGTAGTGCGGCACCGCATTGAACTTTGCAAATGCGGTTCGTCTGAGCAGTGCATGATAGCCGTTGCGGAACGGGACTATGTCGAAGATTAACTCCTTGCTTCGGAAGTTATCCGAGGATCCGAAGACCACTTCAAGTGTAACTGAGCCTGTACAGTTGGCCTCTACACCTGGTATGACGCCTTTGAAGTTCGTCTTTGTGCGTTTAATCCTTGAGGGGTCTATGCCCATCTTGCGCACTGTATCCTGATAAAGCTGGTTCAGGCTGCTGCTGCCGTCCATCAGGACTCTAGTGAGGTGAAATCCGTCGATGATTGGGTCTAGAACCAATGTGGCGAATCCGCCATGGCGGATGCTAGTGGGGTGGTCCCTTCGATCAAAACTGATCGGGCAGGAGGACCACGGGTTGAACTTTGGGGTGACTGGCTCCATCGCATATACGTCCCTGAGTGCGCGCTTCCGCTCCCTTTTGGGTATGTGGGTTGCGTATATCATGTTCACCGTCCGCACTTGTGGGGGGAAACCTTTCTGTCCTCTATTGTTCGGCGGCCAGGTCTCCTCCTCGTCATCGCTATGCAGCTCCTTTTCATTGTTCTCGGCAGTTAACTTGCCTGCCTGCTTGAACATCCAACAATCCCTGTTGGTGTGATTGGCTGGCTTTTTTGGGGGTGCCGTGTATCTGGCACGAGCGACCGAGTATTCGGTCCAAATTGGATGGGCCCGTAGTATTTCTTTTGAATGGCTTTTTCCGCTGACTGGGTTTAGAGCCTCTGAATCCGGCATTGACTGTCGTATCCTCAGTATTGTTGCCATTAATGCGGCGCTTGTGTTTGTTGCGACGCGACCTGCCATTGGTGTCCTTGGTATTCGAATTACCAGGGCTCTTGGTCATGTTCTTACTGCGAGCTAGCCAGCTGTCCTCTGCCGCGCAGAAGCGGGTCATGAGTGATGTGAGAGCTGCCATGGATTTTGGCTTTTCTTGTCCTAGGTGCCGGGCAAGCCACTCGTCGCGGATGTTATGTTTGAAGGCCACAAGGGCCTCTGCATCCGGACAGTCGACGATTTGATTTTTCTTGGTTAAGAACCGTGTCCAGAATTGTCTGGCCGATTCATCTGGCTGCTGAATTATGTGGCTTAGGTCATCAGCGTCTGGTGGTCGCACATATGTGCCCTGGAAGTTATCAAGGAATGCGGCTTCCAGGTCTTCCCAACAACCAATTGATTCTACTGGCAAGCTGTTCAGCCAATGTCGAGTTGGTCCTTTAAGCTTGAGTGGGAGCTATTTGATGGCGTGTAGATCATCACCGCGGGCCATGTGAATGTGAAGGAGATAGTCCTCGATCCAAACCGCATGATCTGTTGTGCTGTCATATGATTCAATATTTACGGGCTTGAAACCCTCGGGGATTTGATGATCCATTACTTCGTCTATGAAGCATAGTGGGTGTGTGGCGCCTCTGTATTGGGCTATATCACGACGCAGCTCAAATGAGCTTTGTCTACTATGTTCGGCCCGGCCGGAATTGCTGTATCCGGCGTGACGGTTGTCATCACGTATCGTGGGGCGCCCGCGCGATCCATAGATCAATCTTGTATGCCTTGCCTTGTCCTCGAGTATATCCCGCAGGTCTGGCGCATTTTCCCGCGCCTTGGTATTTTTTGAGCGGCGCCGGCGTGCGGCTTGAGTGTAGGGCCGAGAGGCCTCTCTATCGCGGCCACGGGGTGGCCCGTCGGCCGTATTATGCGCTGGTGATGTAGGTTTAGGTGCTTCCTCCTCTAATCGGGGTACCAGCCTACGTTTTGGGTAGCTCTTGGAGGGGCGATCGAGTTTGTACTCTTCGGCTGTAAGGACTTCGGTCCATCTATCAGCTAGCAAGTCTTGGTCAGCTCTAAGCTGCTGCTGCTTTTTCTTGAGGCTGCTTGCCGTGGTCAAAAGCCTGCGTTTGAAATGCTCTTGTTCGACGGGATCCTTAGGCATGACAAATTCATCGTCGTCGAGGCTTGCCTCGTCTTCAGAGGGAGGCATATAATTATCGTCCTCTACCTCCCTGTCTGCCGCTCTCTCATGAGGGTTGGCTTCTCCATCCTCCTGCGCTGAATCCTGCTGGAGGAGGTTGTCTTCGGCACTGTCCGGGGTGTTATTGTCTCCGGTGCCGGAATCTCCATTTTTGCTGTGGCGGGATTTAGAGCAGCGCCGCTGACGCCGGCGCTTAGGCTATTTCTTGGAGGGGTCGTCCTTCGTTGTTCCATCACCATTCCCATCCTTTGGGATGTCCACCATGTAAATGTCGTATGACGAGGTGGCCTTCCAGTGCCCTGTAGGCGCTGGTTCTTGGTCGTCTCCTGCATCGTCGTCCATACTGTCGATGTCTTCAGAATCGAAGTCTAGCATGTCGGTTAGGTCATCGACAGTGGCTACGAAGTGGGTGGTGGGTGGGCTTTGAATTTCTTCATCGTCTGCATCCCAACCGTCCTGACCATAATCCGGCCAGGGCTCTCCTGATAAAGAGAGACACTTTAGCGAATTCAGGATGTCGCCAAAGGGCGAGTGCTGAAAGATGTCCGCAGCGGTGAACTCCATGATCGGCGCCCAATCGGATTCGATTAGAAGGGGCGTGGAAGGTTCGGAGTCCGGAGAGGAGTCCGGCACCTTGGAGTCACAAGCTTCACAAAGGACAGGGTTGGTATTCGGCTCTATCGCCGTAGAGGTAGCAGCCCCCGAGGCAGTGTCCAGCCACCCGTCCTCGATCGGCGCAGTCGGCTCCGAGCTAAGGGTCGGAGCGGACACTTGTGCGGCCTCCAGGGTACTGCCCGGCGGCAGAGCTAGATCATACCCATCGAGATAGTGCGGCACGCTTGGGTGTGGCTCGAATTCGTCGAAGATCAAGTCTCCGCGGATGTCAGCCGTGTAGTTCAAACTCCCAAATCTGACCTGATGGCCAGGGGCGTAGCTTTCGAGCTGCTCCAGATGGCCAAGCGAGTTGGCCCGCAGTGCAAAGCCGCCGAATACGAAGATCTGTCCGGGGAGAAAAGTCTCACCCTGGACCGCGTCGTTGTTGATGATCGAAGGAGCCATCGGGCCTAAAGGTGACGACACAGAGGAACTCTCAATGAAAGCACCAATGTCGGTGTCAAAACCGGCGGATCTCGGGTAGGGGGTCCCGAACTGTGCATCTAGGCAGATGGTAACAGGAGACAAGGGACACGATGTTTTTACCCAGGTTCGGGCCCTCTCAGTGGAGGTCAAACCCTACTCCTGCTGGATTAATATTGATGATATGGGTACTACAAGAGTAGACCTACCACGAGATCAAAGAGGCTAAACCCTAGAAGCTAGCCTATGCTATGATTGTTGTTCGTCCTACGGACTAAAACCCTCCGGTTTATATAGACACCGGAGAGGGCTAGGGTTACACAAAGTCGGTTACAATGGTAGGAGATCTACATATCCGTATTACCAAGCTTGCCTTCCACGCCAAGGAAAGTCCCATCTGGACACGGGACGGAGTCTTCAATCTTGTATCTTCGTAGTCTAGGAGTCCGGCCAATGGTGATAGTCCAGCCATCCGGACACCCCCTAATCCAGGACTCCCTCACCCCCTCTGCTTCACTGATGAAGTGATGGATCATGAATTCCCAGAAGGGTTCAAACCCGTAAACATCGAATCATATGATGGCACAACAGACCCCGCAGTATGGATCGAAGATTTCCTTCTCCATATTCACATGGCCCGCGGGGATGATCTACACGCCATCAAGTATCTTCCCCTTAAGCTCAAAGGACCCGCTCGGCACTGGCTAAACAGCTTGCCCACATATTCCTTTGGCACTTGGGAGAACCTGGAAGACGCGTTCCTCGACAACTTCCAGGGCACATATGTGCGACCACCGGACGCCGATGACTTGAGCAACATTACTCAACAGCCCGGAGAGTCAGCCAGGAAATTCTAGACTCGGTTCCTAACTAAAAAGAACCAAATAGTCGACTGTCCAGACGCCGAAGCCCTGGCGGCCTTTAAGCATAATATCCGTGACGAGTGGCTCGCCCGACACCTCGGCCAGGAAAAATTTAAGTCCATGGCAGCTCTCACGACACTAATGACCCGCTTTTGCACGGGCGAGGACAACTGGTTGGCTCGCAGCAGCACTACGCCACATTCTGGCACTTCGGATGTCCGTGACAATAACGGCAAGCCATGGCGCAATAGACATAAGCGACGGAACAACAGCGACAACATTGAAGACACGGCAGTCAACGCCGGATTTAGCGGATCCAAATCCGGTCAGCGGAAGAAGCCGTTCAAAAGAAACAACCAGGGACCGTCCAATCCGGACCGCATACTGGAATGCTCGTGCCAAATTCATGGCACCCCAGACAAGCCAGCCAACCACACTATAGAGACTGTTGGGTGTTCAAACAGGCCGGTAAAATAAACACCGAAAACAAGGACAAGGGGCTGCACAGTGACGATGACGAGGAGCCCCGGCGTCCGAACACGGGGGGACAGAAGAAATTTCCTCCCCAGGTGAAAACGGTCAACATGATCTACGCCAGCCACATTCCCAAGAGGTAACAAAAGCGAGCACTATGGGACGTCAATGCGATGGAGCCAGTCCCCCCCAAATTCAACCCATGGTCAGCTTGTCCGGTCACTTTTGATCGTAGGGATCACCCTACCAGCATCCGTCACGGCGGCTCAGCCGCATTGGTCCTAGACCCAATCATCGACGGATTCCACCTCACACGAATCCTCATCGACGGTAGCAGCAGCCTGAACCTGCTTTATCAAGACACAGTGCGCAAAATGGGCATCGACCCTTCAAGGATCAAGCCCACCAAAACCACCTTTAAAGGTGGAATTCCTGGAGTAGAGGCCCGTTGCACGGGCTCTATAACATTGGAAGTGGTCTTCGGATCTCCGGATAATTTCTGAAGCGAAGAGTTGATCTTCTATATCGTCCCTTTCCGTAGTGGTTACCACGCACTGCTTGGACGAATCGCATTCGCTAGATTCAATGCGGTACCACACTATGCATACCTCAAGCTCAAAATGCCAGGACCGCACGGGGTCATAACAGTCAACGGAAACATGGACCGCTCTCTCCATACAGAATAGCATACTGCAGCCCTTACAGCGGAAGTACAATGCGGCATCCTCCAACAAACCACCAATCCGGCAACGACAACCTCAAGCACCGTCAAGCGAGTCCGGAGCACCCCGCAGCAGGATCACCAGGCACGCCAAGAGCACGACTACCAGTCCGGCCTCCGCTCAAGCCCCATCAAAGCAGCATTCGTGCCATGCGTACACAATTACACACTCAAAATACCATGGGCATAGGTGGAGGCGCAGCAGTGACTCAGTCAACAGTGCGGTATAACTGCAACATACCTTCATAACCTGTCACATCCCTAGCTTCTGGTGTTGCCTAGTGTTTGCATCATGTTTAAATTTTTGAAACTTGAAATGAGGAAATTGAAAGCCTCGGAAATAATTTTAATAAAGGGGCAAGAAACCCTAAAATTGCAATCAGTAAATCCAAAATGCCCTAGAAATAGCTCTGACAATTTTGGCAAGAGTTATAAATCAAACCAAAATTTTGGGACATTTCTAAGGAATTATTTGGGCTCTGATTTTAAATCAATATTTTATTTGAATTTGGAGTTATATTCATAATATATAATGAATATATTTTCAAATGCCCTGAGATATTTTATGTTTTTGAGGAGTAGACCTTAAGTGACATAAAATTATCCAGGGGAATTTTGGCACTGTTTTCAAATTTGTTTGAACTTGAATTCAGTGGCAATTAAATAGAAAACAGAACAGAAATATAAAAAAAAAGAGAAGCCCAGCCACTTACCTGGCGCCCACTTACCTGGCCCAGCTCCTCCAGCGGCCCAGCCCGCCACCGCTACCCCCCCTGTCGCCTTCCTCCTCTGCCAGGAGGACGGGCACGCGCCCGGCGCGCGCGGCCACGCGCCCCGGCCACCTCCTCCCTCCCAGCCTGCTTGGCTCCTCCTCGACGCCCCGGTGACGCCACGCAGCCCCCTCGACCCTCTCTCACTCTCCCGTGTCTCTCCCTCCGTCCCTATCCCCCTCTGCTCTCTCTCCCTCCCGCGACCGAACGGAGCCGTCGCCGCTGACCAGCGCTCGTGCGGCCGCAGCCATCCCAAAGCCTCTCCGACACGCCCTCGCGCTCCGCCTGTCCTCCCTCGTCCTCCTCGTCGTCTCACGCGACCAGAGGAGCCCCAGAGCACCGCCCCGACGTTTTCCCCCTCCTCGGCCACCGGAGATCCGCCTCGCCGTCCCGCTCGCTCCGACGCTTCCCCGGCCCCGTCGTCTGCACCGGCCAACTCCCCGTGAGCTCCTCTTCCTTCTCCCCCTAGTCACGTTGCTCGAGCTGCCCCCAAACCCCGTTGGCCATCACAGCCGAGAGCTCGGCTCCGCCGGCCATGGCGCCGCCGTGGCCAGGGCCACCGCAGCCCGCGCCTGAGCACGTCACCGTGCTCGGTGAACCCCCAGGAGCACGTAGCATTCCTCGTTTTCTCCTTTAGTGCGCCGTAGCATCGCCACCGTTCGCGCCCGAACTCCGGCCGCCGCGGAAGCGGACGCCGCCGTCGATCTGAGTCGTCTCCGGCGACCCCACTAGCACCAGACGATGCGGACGAGGCTCGGGGTTCCAACGGTGCCATCCGCGCCTCGAACCGTGGCCTGTGCTGCGATTCCGCGCATCGCCGCCGTCTCGGACCTCGCCGGCGGTTAGTCGCCGGCAGGTTTGACCGAGTTGACCAGGGTTTGACCCCCCCTGGGTCATTAACATGTGGGCCCGAGGCCCTGCTACTTTAGTTTAGATGCTAATTAAATTTTAGCTAACCCACTGACTCACTGACAGGTGGGGCCCAGCCCTGTTAATTAACCCAGTATAGTTTAATTAAATTCTAACTAAACTAATTTCATTGACACGCGGGACCCACTGTCAGGTTTGACTGGACAGTGACCTGTTGACCTGCTGACGTCACACTGACGTCAGGCTGACGCAATAATGAATTACTGGAATTATTAATATTCTGAAATTCCAGAAAATTGTATAAACTTCTAAAAATCATAGAAATTCAACCGTAACTCCAAATTAAATAATTTATATATGAAAAATTATCAGAAAAATTCAAGGAATCCATCTGTATCATTTTCATGCATGTTTGAACAATGTTTGTCCTCTGTTTTGGACAAAACAAATAAAGGGCATTTAAATAACCATATATGGAGTTGGAATTTGAATCTTGTATTCAAACCAACTTCATTTAATCTGTTGCTAGTTGCATTAGCTCAAAACACATTCATATTGCCATGTCATAGCATGCATCATATTGTGCATTGCATTGATCGTGTTTCTTCTGTGTTTGCCGGTGTTGTTCCCCCTCGATAGACGTTGTACCGATGATGTGATCGTTGACACTGATGAAGACTCAATGTTATCTTCAGAAGTGCCAGGCAAGCAAAACCCCCTTGATCATTCCGATATAATCCCACTCTCTCGCTCCTACTCTCTTTTACTGCATTAGGACAACAACGATTCATCTGTTACTTGCTGCGGTAGCTGAACCCCTTTATCCTCTGCATGACCTGTCATTCCATAGTAAATAGATGAAACCCACTAGCATGAGTAGGAGTTGTTTGAGCCCTGTTGTGCCTACTCATTCTTGCTTGTTTGTCATGCCTGCTACTGCTTAGAGTTGTGTCAGGCCTGATTCATCGGGGATGAATCAGAGGCGTGTGAACATGTCCTACTGTGTGTGAGCTAAGTGTGTGAACACGATTTGGTAAAGGTAGCGGTGAGAGGCCATGTAGGAGTACATGGTGGGTTGTCTCATTGAAGCCGTCCTTAGGAACTGAGTTCTGTGTCTGTGATCCATGATTCAGCTACTACCATACATTGGGCCCTGAAATATGACCCCGCTCGACTTCTTATTCACCCTAGTCCTCTGTCCAGGAGTTGCAAGTAGTTTCTGGTGTTTGTAGCTTACTGGAGGCCGTGGACAGCGCTGACCGTAGGGGTGGGCTGTGATGCGGTAGGTACGTGGCACGGTGTACCGGATGCCCGTTTGGTATCTCGGGAACCCTGTTCACATCGTTTGGGGCTGTGAGTGAAACTCCGGCCGGATCTCCTCATGGATGGAACCCGAATAGGCGATAAACCTGGACTAGAGACTTGAGTGTTTAGGTAGGTCGTAGTCTACACCCACGTCGGTTTTCGCTTGAAGTCTGCCGAGCACATGTCGTGTGCAGACACTAAGTGGTGGAAACATGTATGAAGAAGTACACCCCTGCAGGGTTAACATCATCTATTCGAATAGCCGTGTCCGCGGAAAAGGACTTCTGGGTTGCTTATATCAGTTCATAGACAAGTGAAAGTGGATACTCTAAAATACGCAAGATAAGCGTGAGTGCTATGGATGGCGTTCTCGTAGGGAGACGAGAGCGGTTCCATAGTGGTGTATTGGTTGGTGAATATGTGGACTCGTGTGCGCCACCTCAAAAGAGTTACTTGCAGTCATAGTTCAGGATAGCCATCGAGTCAAAGCTGGCTTGCTGCAGTTAAACCCCACCATCCCCTTTGTTGATAATGATGCATATGTAGTTAGTTCTGATGTAAGTCTTGCTGGGTACATTTGTACTCACGTTGCTTAATTTATGTTTTTGCAGAGAGACTTCAGTCTCGCTAGTAGTACCGCGTGGACTTCGACGTTTAGCTTGTTACCTCAGCTACGATCTTGTGCCCTCGGCAGGATCTGGTAGATAGTCAGGCTTCTCAGCCTTTTTCATTTCTAGATGTCTGTACTCAGACATGTTAAGCTTCCGCATGTGCTTTGACTTGTATGTTCTGATTGTTGGGTCATGAGACCCATGTTTGTAATATCTCGCTCCTCAGAGCCTATTGAATAAATACTTGAGTCGTAGAGTCATGTTGTGATGCCATGTTGTATTTGCACATATCGGGCATATTGTGTGTATGTTATTGAAATGCTTGGTATGTGTGGGATCTGACTATCTAGTTGTTTATCCTTAGTAGCCTCTCTTATCGGGAAATGTCTCCTAGTGTTTCCACTGAGCCATGGTAGCTTGCTACTGCTCCGGAACACTTAGGCTGGCCGGCATGTGTCCTTCTTCATTCTTGTGTCTGTCCCTTCGGGGAAATGTCACGCGATGGATACCGGAGTCCTGTTAGCCCGCTACAGCCCGGTTCACCGGAGTCCTACTAGCCCAGTGCTACAGCCTGGATTCACTCGCTGATGACCGACACGTTCGATGCTGGGTCATGGATGCCTGTCCCTGTAAGTTAGTGCCACTTTGGGTTCATGACTAGCCATGTCAGCCCGGGTTCTTTGTCATATGGATGCTAGGGACACTATCATATACGTGAGGCAAAAGGCGCAAACGGTCTCGGGCCAGGTAAGGTGGCACCCGTGGGAATACCGTGCGTGAGGCCGCAAAGTGATATGATGTGTTACATGCTAGATCGGTGTGACTTAGGATCGGGGTCCTGACAGCGTTGGTATCAGAGCTTGACTGCCTGTAGGATTACCAAGCCAAGCTGGTCGAAGTTGAGTCTAGAAATTCTTTAGTTATATAAGGGAATTGATTGTGGGATGGAACATAAGGCTCTTTTTACTCCTTATACGCTATGCCCTTCTGATCTGAGTCATCCTATCTTTCCTACGGGGTTAAGGAACTAGGCTTTCTCTTCTTTCTATCAGGATCACGTGTTACTAATCCGTAGACTTATAAGATTGTTGGATTTAAGCTTGAGTTCAGCTCCTACGACTTCTGTATGTTAATTGTCGATCTCGAAACCTTGATATTGTGCTTCTGAGTGGTTATGCCACCATATTTGTAGCATGTCTCAAATCTTTTGAGCATTTACAGCCGTTATGCTGTCCGAGTCACCCCAGGTTTCTGAACAGTCTGAAGCATTTTCAAAATCCCTTCCTCCCATTCCGATGTTCCTTTGGGCCAGATTAACCACACTAATCGGTGAGTTGAGGTAAATTATTGCCTTGACATATATGTTGGAGTTATTATTATGACCCTAGGTGTTTTAGGGAGTCACCTAGTAATCTAGCAATGTTTTGTGTTCCCAGTGTGAAGATTCTGGCCATCATTCTCGAAAGCATCCCGTGGTGCTACTTAGTAGTAGGCATTCTACTCCTGGGTTCTGAACCCAAGATTCACTCTACTTACTTCATGTTGATATTGCTAGTTCCTTTAGGATATTAGTAACCTTTGCGATAGTCCTCAAGGTTCGTGGTACATCCTTCTTCCAATTACCATGAACCATTCTTGGCAGGAGTTCTTCTGAACCAAAAGATGACAACAAGAGTGCTCTCGATGAGTTCTCCATGCTATGTTGTGACTCTGCCAGCTCAACCTTTCTGCATGGGTTATCCGGAAGAATTATGTTGAACTTGGTTCGACATACTAATCTATGCATCCACAACTCAGGAAATCATATGTTCCTTTGAGTTGTCCCTCTTTAGTTGTCTACTGACCCTCGTCTATCAATTGATAGTCAGGAGTAATTGTGCATTCGTGTTATCGATGCTTATTATTCTTGTGGTCCGTCAAGCCATTCTGTCCTGAATGACTTGGAGAAACAAACTCCAGTACCTCATCCATATCTAGGATTGGGTCAAAGCAGTTGTATTCCGCAGATCAAATGCCAATCCAGCTTTTGCTCTGCTCTACCTTGGAGTATTACCATCTTTATATCGGGATTGTTATAGGAATTGCACACCATCCTATGAACTCTTGGTACAGTGATACTTCTTGCCATCATTGTTCATTCCTCGGTTCCTGTGTTATTGTAACCGGAATGCCGACAAGTGAATCGTGGTGTGTGAAATCAATACTGCTAGCAACTCCGTTGCTTGGTAGTTAAATGGACAACAACCTCATTCTTAGCGTGCTGATTATTGAGTCATCATTCCAAGATTGATCGTGCTACCTAGTCCTTATTTCCTGGTGCACTCTTCGATCAATGAGTTAGGATTTTGGCAATCCCTCGCTCATTTGATCATATCGTCTTGCCCTCAAAAGCGAGATTGTTCTCGAGCTTAGTAACATACCGGTGGTTCGTGATTTTCTGAATGTCTTCTCGGAAGTATCACCAGGTCGTCACCTGGCCGTTATGTTGAGCTTGTGATCAAGTTGGTTTATTCCTGTAAACCACCATTTCTCCAAGAATCCATGTTGGGTACCCCTGAGCTAGTTGGTTAAGCTAAACAACAACTTGGAGAGCTGGAAGATAAAGGCTTCTCCGACTTAGTTCATATTAAGGGATATCTCGTATGTATGTTGAAGAAAGATGATGTCTTCATCGATTGGTCCCTGTGATCAGTTGTTGGACCTATTATCTTGTTAAAACTTTGATTTGAGTGTGGGCTATTCTCAAATCAAATCAGAACCAATGATGTTCGTAATGTTGTCTTACTCGTGGATTTTCCTCGAGCATACCCCATTACATCTTATGGGTCTGACCAATGCTATCACCTGTTCACGTAATTAGGGAATTCCATCTTCATGGAAATCTCGATGAATTGTTGTTGAGCCCATCAACATCATTTTATCTTCTCCAAGATCTTGTTGGACAATAAGTTAGTGTTGGAAACTTTTGAAGCATTTTCTTCATGCCAGCTCATGAAGTATTTGTTTGATGAAAGGAGTGACTTCCTCTTATACACGTGCATTTGGTGAAAGTTGCCGCCATGAATTTGAGAAAGTTAGTTTTGCTTCCTCTGGAATCATCGCAAGTCAGTCATGCACACGTGCGAAGTATTCTGTGGTCTGGAGACTTGCAACCTTCATTCCATATGTGTCCCGAGCACACCAAGCCACTGATTGATTTGTTCAAGGAGAAGAAGTTCCATCATAAGAGCTAATCCATGGACTTGCGTAAAGACTTCGATATCCTCGATGATGGTTCCCCACCACAACTCGGTAGTGTTTTATTGTAAGACTACCATGTGATCATGCTTGTTTGGGACAACGTGTTCACATGCTTGTAGCAGAACAAGCTCATGTTTTGGAGTTTGCTATCGTAGTTCATTTCCCGAGAATCTCACAACGTTGTCTCGTCGAATTGTGTTGCAAACTTTCATTTATCTTCCTAGACTCGATGAGTCTGGAATATCCTGACACCAACCAGATCTGAATCTCAGGCAGATATGATGGTTGGAACATTTTCCAAGAGCTATAATATTGGTCCTTCGATAACCGGTAAGGTGGATGTCGTGGCCAACACACCCAGCCGGAAGACCCATTATTATAGTATCTTGATTGAGGAAGTTGGCCACCTTCCCATAAGGACTTCGTAGGATTTACTCCCTAGTTGTGCCCTATGATTTTTGTGTTCCCGAAGTCCGACCTTTTTACTTGATGATCTAGTTACCAAACCATTTCAATAAATGGATTATGCTAGCACATCAAGGAGAACATTAGAAGCGGAGTGCTAAATGTCTCTCGGTCGATCATCCAGATTCTATTTCCTTGGCCCCGCCAAGGGTGAAATCTAAGAAAGTGTTATCTTCCTTTGCATCTGCATCATCCATCATCATTCATCATGGTAGCAAGTTGTGTTGCCAGGATCCTTGACACGGATATTGGTAAAACCCTGATGAATATGGAAATGCTCAAGTTCTTGAGAGCACGCACAAGCGCTAGGTGTTATCATCGACACTAACTGAAGTGCTCTCAGTTTCCTCGGCAATGCTATAACCATTCCAATAGTGTAATAACTCTCTATTGTTGAGCCTCTCCCCAGTTACTAGAATCATTCCCAGCATTTGCATTTTGTTCCCAGCTTGCACCGCCAATGTGCCATTCTACCATGGGTCTCTTCCATTTCCGGTGGTAAGCAATTCATCCATTACGTTGTCTTCAACAAGGTAATCCACATCATCCAAGTCCGAGTATGCCATCCTACCGACCCCCTCCAAACGATCGCTCGAGAATTGCCTTAGGCTGGTTTAAAGAGTTTCAATGATCTCTGAATCAAAAGTAATTCTTTTTGCCACCTAAGGGGGTATATCTACGAGTCACCATCCCTAAGGTGCCTCGTTGTGGTATCATGGCAACTCAACTCCTCGCTACGCTGACAACCGTTTACCACCCTCGTAAGTGTGGAATTGTAGTCTACCTGGTAAACCTCCGTCATTTGTTCCACTCCATTCCTCTAGAGGTGTGCTTCGTCTCTCATCTCGAGAGATGTTGCTATGTGTCATTCCGTGAGTTAATCCTGAGTTGTTCGACCTTCAAGAAGATCAATCCTTCTAGAGTCTCCTTCTCCTCTCATTGTCATAATAACTGGAGTTCTCAGAACAAGACGTCGAGACAAAGATTGTGATCGAAACAACGTTCCTATGAAGTGCAACCTAGATCGTGAAGATTGTACAAGTTTGCGTTTCCCCTTCGTCTTACCCTACGCTTGAATCTCGGGACGAGATTCTTGTTTAGTGGGGGCGAGTTGTCACATCCCTAGCTTCTAGTGTTGCCTAGTGTTTGCATCATGTTTAAATTTTTGAAACTTGAAATGAGGAAATTGAAAG
Source organism: Triticum aestivum (assembly GCF_018294505.1). Lineage (NCBI taxonomy): Eukaryota > Viridiplantae > Streptophyta > Magnoliopsida > Poales > Poaceae > Triticum > Triticum aestivum. Next base: position 361,845,252 of record NC_057810.1, read on the forward strand.
CCTCGCAAATCATTTTAATAAAGGGGCAAGAAACCCTAAAATTGCAATCAGTAAATCCAAAATGCCCTAGAAATAGCTCTGACAATTTTGGCAAGAGTTATAAATCACACCAAAATTTTGGGACATTTCTAAGGAATTATTTGGGCTCTGATTTTAAATCAATATTTTATTTGAATTTGGAGTTATATTCATAATATATAATGAATATATTTTCAAATGCCCTGAGATATTTTATGTTTATGAGGAGTAGACCTTAAGTGACATAAAATTATCCAGGGGAGTTTTGGCACTGTTTTCAAATTTGTTTGAATTTGAATTCAGTGGCAATTAAATAGAAAACAGAACAGAAATATAAAAAAAAGAGAGAAGCCTAGCCACTTACCTGGCGCCCACTTACCTGGCCCAGCTCCTCCAGCGGCCCAGCCCGCCGCCGCTACCCCCCCTGTCGCCTTCCTCCTCTGCCAGGAGGACGGGCACGCGCCCGACGCGCGCAGCCACGCGCCCCGGCCACCTCCTCCCTCCCAGCCTGCTTGGCTCCTCCTCGACGCCCCGGTGACGCCACGCGCCCCCCTCGACCCTCTCTCACTCTCCCGTGTCTCTCCCTCCGTCCCTATCCCCCTCTGCTCTCTCTCCCTCCCGCGACCGAACGGAGCCGTCGCTACCGACCAGCACTCGTGCGGCCGCAGCCATCCCGAAGCCTCTCCGACACGCCCTCGCGCTCCGCCGGTCCTCCCTCATCCTCCTCGTCATCTCACGCGACCAGAGGAGCCCCGGAGCGCCGCCCCGACGTTTTCCCCCTCCTCGGCCACCGGAGATCCGCCTCGCCGTCCTGCTCGCTCCGACGCTTCCCCGGCCCCGTCGTCTGCACCGGCCAACTCCCCGTGAGCTCCTCTTCCTTCTCCCCCTAGTCATGTTGCTCGAGCTGCCCCCAAACCCCGTTGTCCATCACAGCCGAGAGCTCGGCTCCGCCGGCCATGGCGCCGCCGTGGCCAGGGCCACCGCAGCCCGCGCCTGAGCACGTCACCGTGCTCGGTGAACCCCCAGGAGCACGTAGCACTCCTCGTTTTCTCCTTTAGTGCGCCGTAGCATCGCCACCGTTCGCGCCCGAACTCCGGCCGCCGTGGAAGCGGACGCCGCCGTCGATCTGAGTCGTCTCCGGCGACCCCACTAGCACCAGACGACGCGGACGAGGCTCGGGGTTCCAACGGTGCCATCCGCGCCTCGAACCGTGGCTTGTGCTGCGATTCCGCGCATCGCCGCCGTCTCGGACCTCGCCGGCGGTTAGTCGCCGGCAGGTTTGACCGAGTTGACCAGGGTTTGACCCCCCCTGGGTCATTAACATGTGGGCCCGAGGCCCTGCTAATTTAGTTTAGATGCTAATTAAATTTTAGCTAACCCACTGACTCACTGACAGGTGGGGCCCAGCCCTGTTAATTAACCCAGTTTAGTTTAATTAAATTCTAACTAAACTAATTTCACTGACACGCGTGACCCACTGTCAGGTTTGACTGGACAGTGACCTGTTGACCTGCTGACGTCACACTGACGTCAGGCTGACGCAATAATGAATTACTGGAATTATTAATATTCTGAAATTCCAGAAAAATGTATAGACTTCTAAAAATCATAGAAATTCAACCGTAACTCCAAATTAAATAATTTATATATGAAAAATTATCAGAAAAATTTAAGGAATCCATCTGTACCATTTTCATGCATGTTTGAACAATGTTTGTCCTCTATTTTGGACAAAACAAATAAAGGGCATTTAAATAACCATATATGGAGTTGGAATTTGAATCTTGTATTCAAACCAACTTCATTTAATCTGTTGCTAGTTGCATTAGCTCAAAACACATTCATATTGCCATGTCATAGCATGCATCATATTGTGCATTGCATTGATCGTGTTTCTTCTGTGTTTGCCGGTGTTGTTCCCCCTCGATAGACGTTGTACCGATGATGTGATCGTTGACACTGATGAAGACTCAATGTTATCTTCAGAAGTGCCAGGCAAGCAAAACCCCCTTGATCATTCCGATATAATCCCACTCTCTCGCTCCTACTCTCTTTTACTGCATTAGGACAACAACGATTCATCTGTTACTTGCTGCGGTAGCTGAACCCCTTTATCCTCTGCATGACCTGTCATTCCATAGTAAATAGATGAAACCCACTAGCATGAGTAGGAGTTGTTTGAGCCCTGTTGTGCCTACTCATTCTTGCTTGTTTGTCATGCCTGCTACTGCTTAGAGTTGTGTTAGGCCTGATTCATCGGGGATGAATCAGAGGCGTGTGAACATGTCCTACTGTGTGTGAGCTAAGTGTGTGAACACGATTTGGTAAAGGTAGCGGTGAGAGGCCATGTAGGAGTACATGGTGGGTTGTCTCATTGAAGCCGTCCTTAGGAACTGAGTTCTGTGTCTGTGATCCATGATTCAGCTACTACCATACATTGGGCCCTGAAATATGACCCCGCTCGACTTCTTATTCACCCTAGTCCTCTGTCCAGGAGTTGCAAGTAGTTTCTGGTGTTTGTAGCTTACTGGAGGCCGTGGACAGCGCTGACCGTAGGGGTGGGCTGTGATGCGGTAGGTACGTGGCACGGTGTACCGGATGCCCGTTTGGTATCTCGGGAACCCTGTTCACATCGTTTGGGGCTGTGAGTGAAACTCCGGCCGGATCTCCTCATGGATGGAACCCGAATAGGCGATAAACTTGGACTAGAGACTTGAGTGTTTAGGTAGGTCGTAGTCTACACCCACGTCGGTTTTCGCTTGAAGTCTGCCGAGCACATGTCGTGTGCAGACACTAAGTGGTGGAAACATGTATGAAGAAGTACACCCCTGCAGGGTTAACATCATCTATTCGAATAGCCGTGTCCGCGGAAAAGGACTTTTGGGTTGCTTATATCAGTTCATAGACAAGTGAAAGTGGATACTCTAAAATACGCAAGATAAGCGTGAGTGCTATGGATGGCGTTCTCGTAGGGAGACGAGAGCGGTTCCATAGTGGTGTATTGGTTGGTGAATATGTGGACTCGTGTGCGCCACCTCAAAAGAGTTACTTGCAGTCATAGTTCAGGATAGCCACCGAGTCAAAGCTGGCTTGCTGCAGTTAAACCCCACCATCCCCTTTGTTGATAATGATGCATATGTAGTTAGTTCTGATGTAAGTCTTGCTGGTTACATTTGTACTCACGTTGCTTAATTTATGTTTTTGCAGAGAGACTTCAGTCTCGCTAGTAGTACCGCGTGGACTTCGACCTTTAGCTTGTTACCTCAGCTACGATCTTGTGCCCTCGGCAGGATCTGGTAGATAGTCAGGCTTCTCAGCCTTTTTCATTTCTAGATGTCTGTACTCAGACATGTTAAGCTTCCGCATGTGCTTTGACTTGTATGCTCTGATTGTTGGGTCATGAGACCCATGTTTGTAATATCTCGCTCCTCAGAGCCTATTGAATAAATACTTGAGTCGTAGAGTCATGTTGTGATGCCATGTTGTATTTGCACATATCGAGCATATTGTGTGTATGTTATTGAAATGCTTGGTATGTGTGGGACCTGACTATCTAGTTGTTTATCCTTAGTAGCCTCTCTTACCGGGAAATGTCTCCTAGTGTTTCCACTGAGCCATGGTAGCTTGCTACTGCTCCGGAACACTTAGGCTGGCCGGCATGTGTCCTTCTTCGTTCTTGTGTCTGTCCCTTCGGGGAAATGTCACGCGATGGATACCGGAGTCCTGTTAGCCCGCTACAGCCCGGTTCACCGGAGTCCTGCTAGCCCAGTGCTATAGCCTGGATTCACTCGCTGATGACCGACACGTTCGATGCTGGGTCATGGATGCCTGTCCCTGTAAGTTAGTGCCACTTTGGGTTCACGACTAGCCATGTCAGCCCGGGTTCTTTGTCATATGGATGCTAGCGACACTATCATATACGTGAGCCAAAAGGCGCAAACGGTCCAGGGCCAGGTAAGGTGGCACCCGTGGGAATACCGTGCGTGAGGCCGCAAAGTGATATGATGTGTTACATGCTAGATCGGTGTGACTTAGGATCGGGGTCCTGACATAACCCCTCCTTTTTTTTATCTTTCAGGACACTGCTTTAGGGCAGCCTCTTCAGAAGAGCCGGATTGTCGGACTTACACAAGAGAGAAAACCAAGGAGGCAACATGCTTTGCGCACAAAAGGAAATACCTAGGTGGAATCTGTTCACGATCGTTATACCTGTTTTATATACCTACATGCAGCCTGCCCTGGGATAGGACATGTTAAATAGTCCTATTTACTTCTGCTTACATCCACCCATTGTAAACATACGCTTAAACGTATTATTCATCAATGGGAGATAATATATAGCGTCAGCTTATTATTCCTATTTGTGCATTTTTTTTACAAATGTTTATTTAAATTTGCATCCGTACACCTTGGTACGATCAGTTTGCCAGGGGCTTCTTATGGCGCCTCATAATACGGCAAAACAAGTCTGAACACTTTCAACAATGTGTCACCCCGAACTTATAGCACTATATGCATCAGCTCTGAATCACGTCTTGGGTCAATAGTTGGGTTTTCCCGGCTCCCTTGTTCTGGTACCTTACATTCCGTTATATCGGCTAAGGTAGCGCAGGGAGAACTACTGCGATTGTGTCCCGGTTCTTCCGGACGAGCACCTCAGTAGTGAAAGCCGAAAACTGACCGACATGATGCGGTGAGAGCTGGTTGCTGTTCGAGAGGTCTTAAAATCCTTAAAGATTTTTTCCGCTTTAGGCGAGGAATCGGCCTCATCCGATTTAGGCGTATATAGCGCCCCAATTCGGCCTTCCGAATTCTAGGGGCTTCGCCAAAATTTAAAATTGTAGACTTCTATGGCTAAGTGAAAGTTATAAAGCCGCATAGTCCGATTGCCTTGTTCGTTGCGCCGGATACCTCCTTAAGGGACCAAAAACTTGGATAAAGAGTGTCCGACTTTTTCCAGGAACACCCCAGTACTAGTTGCATGGGGGCGGAAGCCGACGACTGGCCTACTCTCAGAATTCTATAAACAGCCACACAGAAGGTAATATTTTAAATCAAAAGCGCTACATAGCGCAAGTAACTTCGTCTTTATATTACAACAATGACAGAAGTGCATTTACTCAAGGATCGTGTCTTTGGTACATTCATCGGCCACGAGACGAGCACCCTTCATAACGCCCTCATAAAATTTCTCGGGATAGCAATGCGCCTTGCCCTCCGGCGGCCCGTCCTTCACCAGCTTCTCCGCATCTAGCTTGCCCCAATGCAATGGGCACCCTCAGTGCAAATAGATCGCTTGATCACCTCAAGCCACAGACAGGCATTTACCATCCGCTTGATCAGGCCGAAGTAGCTAGCGGCCAGGGGCTCACCAGGCCACATCCGGACTATGAAATCTTTCATAGCCACTTCGGCCGCCCTGTGGAGTTCAACCAACTGCTTCAGTTGGTCACTCAGAGGCGTTGGGTGTTCGGCCCCAACATACTGGGACCAGAACAGCTTCTCCGTGGTGCTCCCCTCCTCGGCATGGTAGAACTCCGCGGCATCTGATACGCTGCGTGGCAGATCTGCGAATGCCCCTGGAGAGCTCCGAATTCGGGTAAGTAAAAGAAACGCCTCCTCCACATGCTTGCTTTGCATAAAGAATGTCTTACCCGCTGCTATCTTCTTGGCTGCCTGGATTTCCTGCTGTGCCTTTTCGGCTTTGGCCTTGGCATCTTTCACACTCGCAGGGCCTTCGCAAGCTCAGTCTCTTTCATCTTAAGATCATGCTCCAAGGACTCGAACTTTTTGCCGAGCTCCTGGAGCACTTGCTGTACCTCGCCCACTCTAGCATCTTGCTTCTCACGCTCCTTGCGCTCCAGAGCCGCCTTGTCCTCGGCCTCAGACAACGCTTTTTTCAGAGATGCCACTTCGGTGGTGGCCCCTGTTACAAAGCCACAACGCTTTGTCGTTAGAATAACCACTTTCATCTATCCTTCATTATATGCGAACGGGGTATCACTCACCTTTATTCTCTTCGAGCTGCCTCTTCGTGAGGCCGAGCTCTCCCTGCGCCTGCTCCAGGTCCCGTTTTAGTCCAGCGACCTCGGCTGTGCAGACAGCAGCGGCAAGCAGCACAACCTGCTTATTCACATGCACACTTACTATTAGACTCCTGTGGATTATAATTGACCCTATGTTTGGCTTTTCTTTCCGAACACCAAACAGAGTATCAGGGGCTACTACCTATCAGGTGGTAATTTCACACGTTTTTATTACTTACCTCAAAGCCTGTCAGGAGGCTGGTGCAGGCTTCGGTTAGTCTGCTCTTGGTGGACAAAACCTTCTAAATCACCGCACTCATAAGAGTACGGTGCTCTTCATCCATGGAAGCACCGCGAAGCGCTTCCAGCAGACTATCTGACGCCTCGGGTGTAACGGAAGTCCTCCGCATGGACGGCTCGCCCTCCCTAACGAGGGGCTACCTGCCGGAGTCCGGAACCATTGGAGGTTCCGGAACAGTATCCGGCTGAGAGCCTGGCTTATTGTGGCTCTCATCGGCACGATCCGCGGGGATCTTGAACCCCGCGTGTCCGACATCTGGAATTCCGCCTTGGGGTGCCTCCAGAGTCACCTCCCCCCGCTCTGGGAGCCTTTGGGACAACACCTCCGTGTCATCCGCAGGTCGAGGAGTAGTGGCCGTCAGAGCAAGTCCATCGCTGAATCGCTCAAGGAGCCATCCGAAGACGATACCTCCGGATGGACCCGGGCCAGACTTCATATATGTTCGGTGTTATAACAAGGCTATGAAGCAAAGTTGCACTAAAGTACAATAGAGTGCGGAGACTTACAATCTCGCCAGGGGCTTCCCCCTGGGCAGCCACTCTTTCTCACTGTGAGCGGTCGTGGTGGAGTAGTCCGGAAGGGACGTCCTTCCCTTCTTGGACATCCCAGCTTCCCCCTCCGGGGCGGCTTTCCTCTTTTTCTCCTCCCCAGTGCGGGGAGGCAGAGTTTCTTCTTGTTTCCCCCCGCCTCCACGGGAGGAACCTGCCTCGTTATCGTCGGACGATGAGGGTATGATGGCCTTGCGCTGGGGGCCTTTCCCGGCCCCCTGGTCCGCCTTCTTAGGCCCCCCATCCTCTCCAGATGGGGCGGCCCCTTCCTCTTCTTCCTCCCCTTCGGGGGAGGAGTGTGCCTCGTCATCTTCGGACGAGGCATCTGGTATGAACTTACGCCGGAGACCCTTCCTGGTCCCCAGGGCCTTCTTTTCCGGTGCCTTGTAGGGCGCCGGGACTAGCATCTCTGTCAGGAGAGCATCGGCTGGACCTTCTGGCAGCGGAGCCGGACTGTCAATCCGCTCCGCTGTCTCCACATAATCCTGATCAAATACACACAATGACTTAAGACTCCCCCATGAATATATTGGGAAGAACTGAATCCGGTGGTAGTCAGAAAACTCAACGAACGGGGGCCGCGCGGCATGAAGTCTGCGGTCCTCTGATGTGGGGGGAGGTACTTCGGAGGCCTTGAACAGCGCCTTCCATCCGTCTTTGTGCGTCATGTCGTAGAGCTTTCGAAGCGTCTGGTGTTTGGTCAGGATGAACTCCCACAGATTGAATACCCTTCTTTGGCATGGAAGAATCCGGCGGACAAGCATGACCTGCACCACATTGACAAGCTTGATGTTCTTGTCCTTCATATTTTTGATGCAGTTCTGGAGTTCGGTCAGCTCTGCAGGTTCGCCCCAGGCCAGGCCCTTCCTTTCCCAGGAGGTGAGCCGCGTGGGGGTTCCGGATCAGAATTCGGGGGCCGCCGCCCAGTTGGCGTCGCGCGGCTCGGTGATGTAGAACCACCCCGATTGCCACCCTTTCACGGTCTCCGCGAAGGAGCCGCTAAGCCAGGTGACGTTAGGCATCTTGCCCACCATGGCCTCTCCGCACTCCGCTTGCTAGCTGCTCATGATCTTTGGCTTCACGCAGAAGATTTGTAGCCACAAGTCAAAGTGAGGCTTGATGCGGAGGAAGGCCTCGCACACGACGATAAACGCCAAGATGTTGAGGACGAAATTTGGGGCTAGATCACGGAAATCTAGCCCGTAGTAGAACATGAGCCCGCGGACGAAGGGATGAAGTGGAAATCCCAATCCACGGATGAAGTAAGCGACAAACACGACCCTCTGGTGAGGTTCCGGAGCTGGAATGATCTGCCCGGCGTCCGGTAGCCAGTGCGCGATGTCTGCGGCCAAGTATCCGGCCGCCCGAAGATTCGCGATATGCTTCTCCTTCACGGTGGAGGCTACCCACTTGCCTCCTGCTCCGAACATGTTTAGCTGTGCGGAGAAGACTTGGGCTAGGGTGCTGGAGCTTGAGGAGGCAAGGGTGAGCAAAGGAGGAAGAAGGCGTGAGTAAAAATGGGGAACCCTTATCCCTTTATAGAGGCGACGAAATCGGTGCGCCTCCCCACTTGCCCGTTGAGAATCGCTTACTTTCCAAGGGCCATGATTGATGGCACGGTTGGGTTACCCATACCCGTATTGATGAGAATCCCTTGATAAGGGGACACGATCACTGCTTTGACAAGACGTGTCAAGGAAACCGCCTCGCAATATGCATTGTGGCTGGTTGTGGGAAAACGGTTCGAATAATGACCTGGCCGTAATGACATGTCATGATGTCTAAAAAAGTTGTCAGCAGATTACGTTTGTGAAATATCATTCTCTCTATGGTGGTATGTGAAGACCATCTTGCAGATTCGGACACGGTCTAAGTGTTCGATAATTACTTTTGAGTATTCGGAGATGGAACCTGCCTTGCAATGCCGATGACAAGACTGCGCGCCGGACTCATCGTCATTAAAGCCTGGTTCAGGGGCTACTGAGGAAGTCCTGGATTAGGGGGTATCCGGACAGCCGAACTATATGCTTCGTCCGAACTGTTGGAGCGTGAAGATACAAGACTCAAGACTCCGTCCCGTGTCCGGATGGGACTCTCCTTTGCGTTGAAGACAAGCTTGGCGATCCGGATATTATATTTCCTTCCCTGTAACTAACTCCATGTAAACCCTAGCCCTCTCAGGTGTCTATATAAACCGGAGAGGTTGGTCCTTAGAAGGACGATCACAATCATAATCATCATAGGCTAGCTTCTAGGGTTTAGCCTCTACGATCTCGTGGTAGATCTACTCTTGAACTACTCATATCATCAATATCAATCAAGTAGGAAGTAGGGTTTTACCTCCATCGAGAGGGCTCGAACCTGGGTAACATTGTGTCCCTTGCCTCCTGTTACCATCAGCCTAAGACACACAGATCGGGACCCCCTACCCGAGATCCGCCGGTTTTGACACCGACACCAGGGACCCTGGCGTCTGGCCCCTGGACTCTGCAAAACTTCCTTTTGCGCTTTCCAAAAACCTTGTGGGCTTTCCCCTTTGGCCCAAATAAAGTGTTCTCGTACCCAAATATTTTGGGAAACATCCGGAACCCCTTCCGGTGAATTCTGGAACCCTTCCGGAGACCAAACACTATTATTCCATATATCAATCTTTATCTTCGGACCATTCCGGAGTTCCTCATCATGTCCGTGATCATATCCGGGACTCCAAACAACATTCGGTCACCAACATACATAACTCATATAATACTATATCGTCAACGAACGTTAAGTGTGCGGACCCTATGGGTTCGATAACTATGTAGACATGACCGAGACACCTCTCTAGTCAATAACCAATAGCGGAAACTGGATGCCCATATTGGCTCCTACATATTCTACAAAGATCTTTATCGGTCGAACCGCATAACAACATACGTTGTCCCCTTTGTCATCGGTATGTTACTTGCGCGAGATTCGATCATCGGTATCATCATACCTAATTCAATCTCATTACCAGCAAGTCTCTTTACTCGTTCCGTAATACTTCATCCCGTAACTAACTCATTAGTCACAATGCTTGCAAGGCTTATAGTGATGAGTATTGCCGAGTGGGCCCAGAGATACCTCCCCGAAACATGGAGTGACAAATCCTAATCTCGATCTATGAAAACCCAACAAACACCTTCGGAGACACCTGTAGAGCACCTTTATAATCACCCTTTTACGTTGTGATGTTTGGTAGCACATAAAGTATTCCTCCGGTATTCAGGAGTTTCATAATCTCATAGTCTAAGGAACTTGTATAAGTCATGAAGAAAGTAGTAGCAATGAAACTAACATGATCATAATGCTAAGCTAACGGATGGGTCATGTCCATCACATCATTATCATAATGATGTGATCCTGTTAATCCAATGACAACACATGTTTATGGTTAGGAAACATAACCATCTTTGATTAACGAGCTAGTCAAGTAGAGGCATACTAGGGACTATATGTTTTGTCTATGTATTCACACATGTACTAAGTTTCTGGTTAATACATCCGAAGAGGTCTGAGGAGCTGGTGGAGTTGCAACTAGAGGAGCACCAGAGGTTGTAGCAGCTGGTGCTGATGTATTATCCCTGGAGTCAATGGCTGGCACAACTTCAGACGTTCGTGCCCTTGGCACTCTCTGAAAAGCTTCAGTAGTAGCTCTCCCTCTTCTCTCTTAAGCTTCATACCGGAGTTGCTCAACTGCAGTCTGGATCTCTGTGACCTTTAAGTCTAGATCATAAAATTTAGTCTCAATGATCCTCTCTAGACTCTTGGTTCTGAGTCAGGGTTGCCAAACCTTTCTCAATCCTCAAGGTTGCTTGAATGAGATAGCCCAGTTGATCTTGCTTGGATTTCAGGAATATCTGAGAAGCTTCTTTAGCACTTGGTGGCTTGAGCAGCAGCTTTGGGGGCAGATTTGGGCTTTGAAGGAGCACCCCCTGATCTGATTGCATCCCCCATTAGCTTCTGGGATTTTGAAGGAGGTGCATCTTGCTCTTCTTCCTCTTATGTGTCTCTGATCATAGAAGATCTCCCAATGACTCTGGCCATTGTCTTCTTGACCCTCTCCTTCCTCTTCTTGCCCTCACCAGCCTCCTTGGGTTCAAGTGTGAACACCATGGTTTCTTGGGTTGAGTCTCTAGCTTTGGACATGGGAACTCTTCTTGCTGGAGCTTTTGTCTTCAACCCTGGCTTGAGATTTGCAACAATGCCAGTTTCCTTCTTGTCACCTTTCCTCTTAGAATTCACTTCATCTTCAAACACAAAATCCTCATCCTCAGAATTAGATGTCTTCTTCTTCCTCTTCCTAGTTGCAGCTTTGGGCAGGTTGTTGAGAGTGCTTTTGCTCCCATCATCATAATTGCTCGCAGAGTGACTAGTCCCCTCACTCATCTGAACTTGTTCCGCAAACATATTTTGGCTGTCACTATTGTCAGACATTGCTGCAAGCTGAGGGCTGACCCTGTGAATAGATATAGATGAGATAGAGTGGATGAGCATCACAAAGTGCAGAGATTTTGCAGAACAATTGAGCCAAAAACTTAGTTTTAGTTTTCGACTGAAGTCATTTCGGAGCTACCGATTTGCTGAACTCGGTGACACCAAAGCAATGTTCAATGTCTAAACTAGTGAACTCGGTCAGACTGAGACACAGTTCTGTGACACCAGTATTGCTAGGGTTTCACAGAGTCCTGAACTCGGTCACACCGATTTGCGAGTTTCGGTCAGACCAAAAATCACAATGCAATGGCCTAGGCCAAATCGGTGAGACCGATTTCTACAAATCGGTCGGTCCGAGATGAATTCGGCGAAAACCTAACCCTAAATTTTTGAATCAAAACTAATCTAATGGAAGTTTTATTCAATATAATAATATCAATTGTGGCAAGAATCATGGCATTGTCTTCATGCTAAGAATCGGACTGAGAAAGCACAAAGGATCGAACTCATACCCTGACTTGGCGGTGAGTTCGCTACGGCGGCAACGGCGGAGGAGAATCCGTTGACGGCGGCGGAGACCAATGGCAGGGGGTCACCGGCAACGGAGGCGATGATCTCGACACCACGAGTCGGCAGAGCTGGATAGCACAGGTGAAGAGTTTCGGAGGAATTTCCAAAAATTCAACCTGTGAGTATATATCCAAACCCTGTCAGTGTGACCAAGTGGAACAACTCGGTGGCACCGGGGATGCAAAATTGCAAGCGGTTACTGCAACTCGGTGAGACCGAAGTGTTCAAATCGGTTGCACCGAGATTGAAACCTAGATCAACTTAATGAACTCGATGTGACCAAAAAATGGATCGGTCAGACCGAGATGCATCAAGAGGTTTTGGAAGTTTAAGTCTATGACGAATCGGTGACTCCGAGTGCTCCTCACCCAGAGGGTTCGAATCCGACTTGATCAAACTTTGTGATGTAGCATGAATAGAGTTTGAGATGAGAAAAGCATAGATAGCTAGAGAGAGTACTAAGGCATTCTTGTCCATCCATTTGGCAAAAGAAAATACCAAACAATCAAAACAACAAATGGATGTCCCCGAATGAAGAAAATTATGCAACCAACATGCTCACACAATAAGATAGCAAAAGAAATATGTGGCAAAGCATGCACAATCACTCTAGCATCTATCAAGCAATTGGCGATGACTAGGTCATCTATATATGAGTATATTGACTTAGGAGTCAAACGAGAACATTGGATCATAGGTCATACTCATCGTTTAAGATCAAGTGGGGTTACCACTTTTACATAAAGCATTGTTGTGTTCACATCACTAGAGTTGCTTTAGCTCACTCCTTAGTGTCATGGAATTGTCACGTCAGATGTCCTCATGAAAGGACTTAGTTGTGGAGCCATCGCAACTAGGAAGCTTGAAGGGGTTAAATTGGGACAAAGGACACGAGAGAGTTTATACTAGTTCGGCCCCTTACGGTGGAGGTAAGGCCTACGTCTAGTTGGGTTTGGTATTGATGTTTCGATGAACAGGGAGCAAGATACGCTATGCCTGGCTCTCGATGAGTTGTTTCTTGCCCTAAGCCGCCAGCAGGTCGTCCCCTTATATACACGGGTTGACGCCCTGTGGCTTGCAGAGTCCCGGCCGACTTATAAACAGTGTCCGGCTCGGTGGCTACTTAAATCTACCTTATGTTACAAGTCATGCCATCATGGCGGTTTACTACAACGGGCCTTAAGTCACCTGTGGGCCTTAAGCCCTTTGTTGAATCGCCATCTTCATGCTTGGTCTTGGGCTTATCTCCGATGAGTCTTCTTTGTGTAACCGGCCCCTCCTCGGCGGCTTACACAAATAGTTATATCCCCAACATTAGGCCCCAGATTGATTTGAACCTGTTCATGTCAATCTTAAAAAATATTTTTAAAGAATAAATCTTCAGTCCTTTGACTATACAGAGGGCTTTCTTTAACCCGCCATGACATCATCTTCTGGATCCATCTTAACCCGGCGTGATGTCATCCTTTCTTTAATTCATTTTCTATTCCATCGTATCCTTCAACGGATCTCTGCTTTTATTGATTGTTCCAAAAATCGAGGCGTCGGGGCTGCTGGATAGTAATTCTTATCTCCTCGTTTACCGTGCCGTCTTAGTTATCCTCTCCCTATAAATAGGCGCGACTTAGGTCTTTCATTCTTCCCTCTTTCAGTCGTCCTCTTCCTCTTGCCTTCTCTCGAGCTCCGCCGCCGCCGCCGTTGAACCCCTCGTCTTCATCGACTCGGGCTGCTGCATCAACCTAACTCTGACCAGAAATCGATGGCGAACCTCCGCAGCTCGTCCACATCCGTGAGTTCCTCTCCTTCCCTTTCTATAGATCTTCATTGGAACCTCTGTTGAGTTTGTCGGCATTCATCACCGCCCGACGCAAACCCTCGCTAGTTTGCACCTTCAATGCCCTGTTTAGATCGTAAAAACTATGTAGAACTGATGCGGTAATTGTTTGTGTTTATCTTGCATAGAAACAGATCTCATTTCCCTTGTTTGGAAACCCTCTTCGAGTGCATGAACTTCTCTTGTTTTTAGGTCTAGAAAATTTTCCTTTCAGAGCAATAATTTGATCCAGAATAATAGCTGTCGTCTATGAAACTTGTTTCTATCACCCGGAAAGCTTCTTCTGGTAAATGCCCTTAAACATAACTGTCCAGGTGTCCGGTTTAAATAAGTGATACTGAGTTGTAAGCCTTGCCTTCTTCTCATGACCTTAAGAATTTTGAATTGCTCTTGATACTTGTAGTGGCTTAAATACCGTTGCACAATCACCCTTATATCATTAGGCCCCTTCTTAAGCCGCCATTTTAAATAATTTAGATATTTCTTCTGGGTTAAAGTTGAACCGGAACTTCTTATTTTGTCGTAGGCCAACTATTATCATGGCACCTAAGGCGGCCAAAGCCCCTATGACTTGCAATTGGGTTCCATCCACAGTTACCAAAAGTAAACTTGCTGAGTTCGTGAAGTCTGGCCACCTGCCCAAAAAGGAGGTCATGTCTTATCGTGCCCCTGACCCATCTGAAGAAAGGCCTCATCCCAAAGAAGGGGAGGTGATAGTGTTCACGGATCACATGAACCGGGGATTTGCCCCTCCCGGCTCAAAATTCTTCACGGAAGTTTTGAATTTCTTTGATCTTAAACCTCAAGACATTGGACCCAATTCCATGTCAAATCTTTGCAATTTCCAAGTCTTCTGCGAGGTGTACCTGGGAGAGGAACCAAGTCTGTTGTTGTTCAAAGAACTTTTTTACTTTAACCGGCAGAATGAACGTGCCAACGGGCCTAGTCTTGAGCTTGGAGGCATCTCAATCCAGTGGCGGAGAGATTGTCTTTTCCCTTATGCTGAGCTGTCGAGTCACCCGAAAGATTGGAACCAGACGTGGTTCTACTGTCAAGACACGTCACCGGCTGATGAGAGGCCTCTGCCCGGCTTCCGCGCCCTGCGCCTTGAATCCAACAATCCGCTGGCGGATAAGTTATCCGCTATTGAGCGCCTGCCTCTCAACCCCACCATCAGGAAGATCAAAGCTCTTCTAGGAAACGGGTTAAACGGCATCGATCTTGTTTGAGTCTGGGTCACCTGGCGGATACTACCATTAAGCCGCCGCTCCGGCTTAATGTGTACGTACTCAGGCGAGAAGGATGATCCAATGCGTCACAGTCCCGACGACTTACCAGATGATGTGGTAGATGCTACAACCCAGTCACTGTTGAAGGAGGGCACTGTAACTAGTAATGCCTTCGGCTTACTTCCCTTCTGCAAGAAGAACCCGGCCCCTGCGGTAAGTTACCAATCTTCATAAATACTCTTTAACATGTTATACCTTCTTGTACTTATGATTCCTTATCTTTTTCCACAGGACGGTGATAATTTCTGGAAGGTCAAGTATGACCATGAGGCTGCCAAACAGGCTAGGGAAGCCAAGAAAACTGAAAGGAAAGCCGCCAAGACGGGCACCTCAAAGAAGAAGAAACCCATCGCCTCCAATATGCTTAAATTGGATGACTCTTCTTCGGATGATGAAGAGGTAATCTTTTGATTTTCTTAACTCCTTTGTTGTTACTCTACTGACATTCCATCCTTTCAGGAGGATACAGGGAACAGTCAAGCAATTGACGAAGAGGTAACTATAATCTCCTCCGACTCAGAGCCTTTGCCAAAGCAAAAAATCCGAAGGGCGACCTAGAAAGTAAGATTTTCACATCCTCTAGCTTACCAAGATCGTCAATTTCTTTTGAAGCAACAAAAGCTTGAGAACCGGAGGCAGACTCAGGCCAATCAAGACGCAAAACTCTCCTTCGGCTTACCCGATGTAACCAGGAAGCGTCGGACCGAGGTTATCTCTGACTTACGTTCTGCTTTACCTTTGGCGGATTTGATTCGCCAACCTTTCAATTCATCTGATTCCAATTATCAGGATACCTCTCCTTCCTCTGACGAGTCGATGCAATCAAACATGCCGGCTTTCAAAACGGCTCATGGGTAATATAACCTTTCTTACTTTAAGCCTTTTCATACTTTTATCTTAACACTCATCCTTCTACTTTGATTGATAGCCTGCAAGTGAAGCCCAGCAAGAGGGCAAAGAAGAATAAGCCGTCCCAAGATCCGGTGGTCACTGAACCGGTGCTTGACTCATCTACTGCTGACAGCTCCACTCATCAGCCACCACCTGAACCCGCTTCTGATATTCCGGTGCCATCCTCTGACCCGCCTGCAGAAGATGTTATCCACAATTTTGATAACCCGGAAATTCCTAGCCCGATCAAGACGACTGACCCGGAAGTTGAATTTCTGAAAAGTCAATATGTTGAGCCGGTTCGGCCTACTGTTCTTGCCCAATGCACTTCCAAGGAGGAGTTTGCCCAACATCGAAAAGCCAAACAGGACATCACTGATTATACTCACCTAAGCATTGGTGATATAGTCTCGGGCTATCTTAACCAAGTGCACAATAGTCGTGACCTGGAAATTGACATGGTGAAACAAATACAGCACAAATCTGAGGTATAACTTATGCTTTTTCCCTGACCCTTACTTACTGTACCAGCCCCCAATTCTATTGCTTATGAATGAATATGTTGTAGACTTAGAAATCTACTTACTGTTAGGTTGTCCGGTTTAAAGTGAATACATTTAATCTGGTGATGGCATGAGACTTTGAATTTGTGTTACACATTAGCCCCCAAGTGTCAAGCATCTTTACTTGTAAAGTGCTTGAGACTTAATATGTATGACTCGGTAGGATAGGTTAAAAAATTCTTTAAGCATACATTAGCCCCCAAGTGCCAAGTATCTTTACTTGTAAAGTGTTTGGGACTTAAATGTTACCTTACCATGATTCTTACCATAACCTGATGTCAATACAGGCCACCATAAGTCAATTTGAGTCGGAGCTTGCTGACCTGAAGAGCCAGCTGAAAACTCAAGAGCTTGAAACTCAGAAAGCCAACTCCAAGTTTGAATTCAGTGTCTCTGAACAAGAGAAGTTGAGACAAAACTTTGAGTCAGAAAAGAAAATTTGGGCTGATGAGAGGGCTTCACTGGTGACTCGGGCCGAGGCGGCAGAAGCATCTCTTGCAGAGGTAACAACCGAACTGTCCAACTTAAAACGGCAGATATCCCAAATGGTCTCAGCCATCGTTGGTAAGTCACTCTGAAAAACCTTAAACATTGTAATCTTCCAAGGATTATTGTAATAGTTATCTCCGGTTTATTGTTATGCTTGTGAACATACAGGCCCCAGGAGTACCAACCTCAAGCAAAACATGCTAATCAAGCTTAAGGCGGTTTACACCTTAGTGGAGCAGCTGTACTCCGGGTCACAACCTGCCTTGGCTGTTGTGGCCTTATCAAATACCACTCCTCGCCTTCTACAAGATGTGCTGAAGCATCTCGCAGTGCTACCTCAACGAATTCAGGATTTTAGGCAGGCATCTACGAGAGCCGGAGCCGTGGCCGCATTAAGCCGGGCAAAGGCATGGGTGCCAGAACTTGACTTGGCTGATCTCTCTCTTGGATATCCAAGCCTGAAGGAGGACGGCACTGCATTTGACGACCAAGACTTCACTGCCTGTGTCAAAGTCGTACGTCCCCTGGCGACTCTCACTGGGAATGACACTGATCTTACTAAGTATTCGCTGGGCTATGATAGCGAGAACCGGAGAATCCCAAACGTCCCATACGACCAAGTCAGCCTGATCCCTCCAACGCGTAAGCATACCTTTGCCCCTGAAGTGGACCCGACCGGTTTAATAGATGATGAGGCTGAATTTGAAGCCTTGAGCGGCATTGACTGGGCCTCGTCCACCTTCCAGGACAAAGCAACCGACGGAGAGGCGGAGAAGGATAACCCGGAGTCATCAAGCCCGCCGAAGGAATGAGCTGCCAGGCGTTTTATAACTTTGCCAAAACAATGCTTCACTTATTCAGACTCGGGGAGTCTTCTAATAGGATAGAAAAACTTCTTAATGCTGGTCATGCCCTTGCGCATGTTTATGGTGCTTATTACTTCTGTAAGCCGCCATCACTATATTTCGCTGGCTTATGTTAACCATGTATTTCCTTGATGTTTAACTTGCTTTGCCTTATCCTGCACATAAAACAAGCAAAAAAATTATGGGTGGTTTACTACACCAGGGGGTTATAAAGTATTGATAACCCGAAACATGACCAAAAAGGCATCATATATAGGCCGGTTCATGATTATTTAAAATATAATCACAACAGCATACCTGTGACCCTTTTGATAGTCTTCCCGGCTCATTTGATGCTTTACCTGGCACCTACGATCCTGGGATGATCAATATTAAACCGGAAGAATTAAGGACCATCTCCTTAAGAAGGTTTCAAATAGCTAAAGTAATTATATGTATGAGCAATGTTCACAGGCTCCTGATTCGAATACGATCAGAAAACCGTCCCAAAGGGGTTAAGCTAAGATTCGGATACAATCATATAGCCCCCAGTGGCTTTGGGGATGCCGATCAAGTGGGTATCGACAGCTATGTTCTCTTTGGTTCGAATACGACCTATGTTTGAACAGGAAGCCCCCAAGTGAACATCAGAGTTGTTTAATGACGCTGATTCGAATATGATCCAAGTCAGACCCAAGGGGGTTAAGCTGTGATTCAAATATGATCAAGAAGCCCCCAAGTGGGTTTGGCAGTATGCCGATCAAGTGGGTATCGACAGCTATGTTCTCTTTGGTTCGAATACGACCTATGTTTGAACAGGAAGCCCCCAAGTGATCATGGCTAGATTCAGATATGATCATAAGCCAGTCCAAAGGGAAAGTCAGATTCAGATGTGATCCGCTCCCTGTTGGTTGTCTCCACTACCTGAGAAAAAAGACACATAGATTTTTGAAGGTAAAAAGGACAGAGGTCCTGCTTTATTTCTTTATATAATATCTACATTGGCAAAAAAATTTGTACATCCTGAAAGCCGGTGGCTTAAATATAATAAGGCCGGAGATGAGCAATATTCCACGGCCGGCGGGTCTCCTCCTCCGACTTAAGTGAGTCCTTGTGCTCTCGAACATCGATGAGGTAGTATGACCTGTTGTGCAGATTCTTGCTGACCACAAAGGGCCCTTCCCAAGGCGGGGACAGCTTGTGCATATTAGACTGATCCTGGATGAGCCGGAGCACCAAGTCACCTTCCTGAAAGGTTCTGCTCCTAACCCGGCGGCTGTGATAGCGACGCAGGTCTTGTTGATAAATTGCCGAGCGGGCTATTGCCAAGTCTCGCTCCTCATCCAGCAAGTCAAGTGCATTCTGACGAGCTTCTTCGTTGTTAGCCTCAACGTAAGCAGCCGCGCGGGGCGAATCGTGCCGGATGTCACTTGGCAAAACCGCCTCTGCACCATACACCATAAACAAAGGCGTGTAGCCTGTAGATCTATTAGGCGTAGTGTTGATGCTCCATAACACGGAAGGTAACTCCTCCACCCAACAACCCGGAGTCCGCTGTAAGGGGTCTAAGAGCCGGGGCTTGATACCTTTCAGGATCTCTTGATTAGCTCTTTCTGTTTGACCATTGGATTGAGGATGAGCAACAGCCGAAACGTCAAGCCGGATATGTTCTCTTTGACAGAACTCTTCCATGGCACCCTTGGAGAGATTAGTGCCATTATCAGTTATGATGCTATGTGGGAAACCAAAACGAAAGATCACCTTTTTCATGAATTGAACCGCTGTGGCTGCATCACACTTATTGACCGGCTCTGCCTCAACCCACTCGGCAAACTTATCCACTGCCACCAGGAGATGTGTCTTTTTATCCTTAGACCTCTTGAAAGGCCCAACCATATCAAGCCCCCAGACTGCAAACGGCCAAGTGATTGGGATCATCCTTAGTTCTTGAGCCGGCACATGAGCTCGTCATGAGAACTTTTGATAACCGTCACATTTGCTGACCAGATCCTCCGCATCAGCATGAGCCGTCAGCCAATAGAAACCATGACGAAAAGCTTTGGCTACAAGGGATTTTGACCCGGCATGATGGCCACAATCCCCTTCATGGATCTCACGGAGTATTTCTTGGCCTTCTGCAGGGGACACACAGTGTTGAAATGCCCCAGTGACACTCAGATGATGTAACTCGCCGTTAACAATCGTCATAGATTTGGAGCGCCTGACGATTTGTCTTGCCACGGTCTCGTCCTCAGGTAACTCACCCCGGGTCATATAAGCCAAATAGGGCTCTGTCCAATCCGGGATAGCATGAAGAGATGCCACTAGCTGTGCCTCTGGGTCTGGCACTGCTAGCTCTTCCTCGATAGGCACCTTGACAGAAGGATTATGTAAAACATCGAGAAAGGTGTTAGGCGGCACCGGCTTACGTTGGGATCCCAGCCGGCTTAAAGCTTCAGTCGCCTCATTCTTCCTTCGGTCAATGTGCTCCACTTGATAACCCTTGAAGTGACCAGCCACGACACCTACTTCACGATGATAAGCCGCCATAAGGGGATCCTTGGAATCCCACTTGCCTGACACTTTTTGAGACACGAGATCTGAGTCGCCCAAGCATCTCACCCGGCTTAAGTTCATCTCTTTAGCCATCCGGAGACCATGGAGTAAGGCCTCGTACTCAGCTGCATTGTTAGTACATGGAAACATAAGCCGGAGTACATGACAAAATTTGTCACCTCGAGGGGAAGTTAACACCACTCCAGCCCCCGAGCCTTCTAGCTTCCTGGACCCATCAAAGTGAATCGTCCAATATGTGTTATCCGGCTTCTCCTCAGGGGCCTGTAACTCTGTCCAATCATTGATAAAGTCCACCAAGGCCTGAAACTTAATAGCAGTACGTGGCATATACTTCAAATCGTGAGGCCCAAGTTCAATGGCCCACTTGGCGACTCGTCATGTGGCCTCCCTGTTCTGAATGACGTCTCCCAAAGGGGCAGAACTTACCACAGTTATAGGATGACTTTGAAAGTATTGCTTCAATTTCCAGTTGGCCATAAATGCCCCGTAAACAAGCTTCTGCCAATGTGGATACCTTTGTTTAGACTCAATGAGTACCACACTGATATAATAAACCAGCCATTGAACCGGATGCTCCTTGCCAGCTTCCTTACGCTCCACCATGATGGCAACGCTGACGGCTCGTGAATTGGCAGCCACATATAACAGCAAAGGCTCTTTCTCAATTGGAGCTGCGAGAACCGGCGGTTCAGACAATTGTCTCTTCAAGTCTTCAAAAGCAGCATCAGCGGCCTCGCTCTAGACAAAAGTGTTAGTTTTCTTCATCATCTGATACAATGGAAGGGCCTTCTCACCTAACCGGCTTATGAACCGGCTTAAGGCGGCAACACGACCCGCCAGTCGCTGAACATCATTGATGCACGCCGGCTTAGCCAGAGATGTAATCGCCTTAATGTTCTCTGGGTTAGCTTCGATGCCTCTGTTTGACACCAGAAAACCCAAGAGCTTGCTTGCATGTACACCAAATACACACTTGGCCGGGTTAAGCATCATCTTGTAAACCCGGAGATTATCAAAGGTCTCTTTCAAGTCAGATATCAAGGTTTCCTTTTCTCTGGACTTCACCACAATGTCATCCACGTAAGCATGAACATTACGCCCAATTTGATCATGCAAACAGTTCTGCACACACCGCTGATAAGTCGCCTGGGCACTTTTGAGTCCAAATGGCATAGATACATAGCAGAAGGCCCCAAACGGAGTGATGAAAGCCGTTTTCTCCTGGTCGTTAACTGCCATTTTGATCTGATGATAACCAGAGTAAGCATCCAAAAAACTCAAACGTTCACAGCCCACCGTAGCATCAATGATTTGATCAATACGTGGGAGAGCAAAGGGATCAGCCAGACAAGCCTTGTTTAAATCCGTGTAATCCACACACATCCACCAAGTGTCGTTCTTCTTGAGGACAAGCACTGGGTTAGCCAACCACTCTGGGTGAAAAACTTCAACAATAAACCTGGCCGCCAAGAGCCGGGCGACTTCCTCTCCAATAGCTTTCCGCCTCTCTTTGTTAAAACACTGAAGAAACTGCCTGACCGGCTTATACTTCGGATCAATATTGAGAGTGTGCTCAGCGAGTTCCCTCGGTACACCCGGCATGTCAGAAGGTTTCCATGCAAAGATGTCCCGGTTCTCACGGATGAACTTGATGAGGGCGCTTTCCTATTTGGGATACAAATTGCTGCTGATGCTGAACTGCTTAGAAGGGTCACCCGGGGCAAAGTCAACAAGCTTTGTCTCAGCAGCCGACTTAAATTTCAACGCCGGGTCATGCTCTGTAGTTGTATTCTTTAGGGATGTCATATCCGCTGGGTCAACATTATCTTGATAAAATTTGAGCTCTTCCGCTGCGTAGGCTGACTCAGCATAAGCCACGTCACCTTCTTCACACTTTAGCGCTACCTTCCGACTGCCATGTATAGTGATGGTGCCCTTGTGACCCGGCATCTTGAGTTGCAAATAAACATAACACGGCTGGGCCATGAATTTAGCATAAGCCGGCCGCCCGAACAGAGCATGATATGGGCTCCTAATTTTGACCACCTCAAACGTCAACTTCTCAGCTCTGGAGTCATACTCGTCTCCGAAGGCCACCTCCAGCTCAATCTTGCCAACTGGGTAAGCCGACTTACCAGGGACCACTCCATGGAAAACAGTGTTGGACGTCCTTAGATTTTTATCAGTTAACCCCATGCGTCAAAAGGTCTCATAATAGAGGATATTGATGCTACTACCCCCGTCCATGAGTACCTTAGTAAATTTATATCCACCAACCTGAGGTGCTACCACCAAAGCCAACTGACCCGGATTATCGACCCGTGGAGGGTGATCTTCTCTGCTCCATACAATGGGTTGTTCTGACCACCTCAAGTAACGGGGCACTGCCGGCTCGACAGAATTTACGGCCCTCTTATGAACCTTCTGGTCCCGCTTGCATAAGCTAGTGGTAAACACGTGGTACTGCCCACCATTCAACTACTTCGGGTTACTTTGATAACCTAACTGCTGCTGCTGCTGCTCTCCTTGACCAGACTGTTGTTGATTATAGCCTCCTTGACGTCCCTGAAAGCCGGAGCCTGAGCCGCCACCCAAGCCATGAAAACTGCCAGCCCCTGAACCGCCACCAGACCCATTATGACCATCATAGGTGTTGGAATTTTTGAACGCCTTCATGATCGCTCAATCTTTCCACAGGTGTGTGGCGGGCCACTCCCTGGTGCCGTGTCTCGGGCAGGGCTCATTGAGTAGCTGTTCAAGAGATGGGCCTGACCCGCCAGATCAAGGCGGTTTACCCTTACGTCTCTGATTGTTACCCTGTGCATTGGCATTGGCCACAAATTCCGGGTTACCGTCCGCCTTAAGCTTTATTGCCGCCTTGATTCCTCGAGTTATGCTGCTGACCCTTCCATTGTCGTTCTTCTTTCCCTTCCCAGTCTTCTCATCGTCAGACGCGGGATCCTTAGTACTATCAGAATCGGCATACTTAACTAAAGCCGCCATCAGCGTACCCATATCCTTGCAGTCACGTTTAAGGCGCCCAGTTTCTGCCTCAGCGGCTCAAAGCTGCAATTCTTCTCCAACATAAGGACTGCAGAGCCGGCATCCATCTTGTCAGATGAATGAATTATCTCCTTGACCCGGCATACCCAATGGGTGGTGGATTCACCCTCCCCCTGCTTACAATTCGTTAAGTCCACAATTGACATAGATTGCTTACAGGTGTCCTTAAAGTTCTGGATGAACCGGGCCTTTAACTCTTCCCATGAACCAATGGAATTGGGTGGCAAGACCTTTAACCAAGACCGGGCCATTCCATCTAACATCATGGTGAAATATTTAGCCATCGCCGCGTCACTAACTTCCAACAGCTCCATGGCCATCTCATAACTCTCAACCGATGCTCCGGGCTGCAAGTCGGCCATGTAATTCGGCACCTTTCGAGGTCCCTTGAAGTCCTTGGGCAACCACACATTACGCAAAGCCGGAACCAGGCAAGGAACACCACCGGTTCTAGTGGCTACTCCCGCCTCAGCGGAAGTTGTTGGATACTCTGGAAAATCTTGATGTGTCGTCTGTTGAGCCTCTAGCTGAGCCGCCCGCTCGTTTTTGAGGAACCAGGACAGTGGGAGAGGCTCCCACTGTCATATATATTAATAATTATAACAAATTACAAGGAGTAGTTACATCATGTACATGTCTCCCCCCATCTCACTTTGGAGAGGGGATAGAAAAGCTCTAAGGAGTACAATTAATCAGAGGGCAGGGAGTTTAAAAGTAAGAAGATGAATTCCTTCTTGTTGTCTTTAACCCTATATTGGAGGAGGCTAAACCCTTCTCTGAATCTGGCTAGCCAGGAGTGGTAGGAGGGGATGATATTTCTAAAAAGTTTGTTGTTCCTTTCCTTCCAAATGCTCCAGGATGCTTGAAGGATGATTTCCATGAACAAAGGCCTGCCCCAAACGATTTTAGCTTGTTCTAGCCAGGACAATCTAGTGGCCTGATCTCCAGGGTCTATCCCAAAGGTTGACCAGCAGCTTCTGCTAAAAGGGCATGTTAGGATCAAGTGATCAATGTCTTCTTCTTTTTGGCCACATACGAAGCAGTTCAGGTTTGTGCCAATGTTATAGTGTCTTCTCTTCAACATGTTTCTGGTGTTTAATCTGTCTGACAACATAAGCCATCCAAAGACCTTTAGTTTAGCAGAGACTCTTGATTTCCATAGCCAGTGGTAAGTTTTATGGGCATTCATATCCCTGAAGCAGAATTTGTAGTATTTTCTTGCAGAGAAGTCAGGTCCTTTCCAAGGGTAAGACCAAATATCCTTTGCATTTTGGTTGTTATCCAAAGTAATGTGAGCTACCGACCCTTGCATGTCTTGTACTTCCTGTAATGCTTGTGAGGATAGTGGTAGAAAGAATGCCTGTTCCAAAGATGTTATCGATAAGAATTCTTGGACTGAACAATCTTCATTTCTGACATAAGAAAATGCTCTAGGATGTGTATTAGAAAGAACTTCCTCCAACCACCGATCTTTCCACATGAGAACATTGTTTCCACAGTTCACTGTAACTTTGGAGATGCCTCTAAAAATAGGAGTAAGCTTGAGAATGTCCCTCCACCAGAATGAACCACATGGATCTGAGGCGTGTGGTATTTTGTTGGTATAGTATGTGGACCAGATCAGTTCTACCCAAGGTAGGTCTAGACGGTTGTAAAACTTATGTAAATACTTTAGAAGCAGAGCATCACTTTGCATTTTGAGGTTAATGATTCCAAGCCCTCCACTCTGCTTGGGTCTACAAACTCTGTCCCAGGCCGCCAAAGAGTTGCATTTTTCCCCCTGTTCTGTCTTCTTTGTCCATAGACATCTCCTTCTTAGTTTGTCTAGGAGCTCAAGGATTTTTGGAGGGAATCGTAGTGTGCAGAGTGCAAAAATAATGAGTGAGGTGATGACCGTGTTTAGAAGGGAGAGTTTGGATCCATATGACATCAGAGACAATGTAGAAGTGAGTCTTCTTTCCATATTGCAGACAATGGGCATTAGGTCCTGGACCGAAGGTTTTGAAGTACCAAGTGGTAATCCAAGGTATGTGAATGGCATCTTGCCAATTGTGCATCCAAAGATAGCGGCAAGATCTGTACTTAGGGCATCATCGCAGTTGATTGGAATCAAAGTGGATTTATGAAAGTTAATTTTGAGGCCAATGGAGGTTGCATAATCAGTGAGAATGTTTTTCATTGTATGAGCTTGATCATGGCAGGCCGGCATGATGATAATAGTGTCATCCGCGTATTGGATGACAGGGTAATCGTTTTGGTTTTGCCGAGGGAAAGGTAGATGGAGTAGGCCATGTTTGAAGGCATCATTAATGGCTGCTTGCAGTAGATCAGCCGCAAGAACAAAAATTAGGGGAGAAAGTGGATCACCCTGTCAAACCCCACTTTTGCAGATAAATTGTCTGCCCGGAATTCCATTCAATAGGACAGAAGATTTGCCAGAAGAGAACAAAGATTTGATCCAAGAAAGCCATTTGTCATTGAATCCCATGTGTTTCATTATTTCCAGCATTGCATCATGCTCAATGGTGTCAAATGCTTTAGCGAAATCCAGTTTAAGGAGCACAATCTTCTTTTTTGAGTTTTGGCACTGGTGTATGTACTCAAATGCCCAAGCAAGACAGTCCTGGATTGCTCTTCCTTTGATGAATCCATATTGATTCCTATGTATAATTTTCAGAATGAGCTTTTGCAGTCGATTAGCTAGTAGCTTTGTGATTACTTTGAGACAACAGTTAAGTAGAGTGATAGGTCTAAAGTCATACACTATAGCTGGGGAGGCAATTTTAGGGATCAAGGTGATGTAGCCTTCATTAATGCTTTCGAGGTTTAAGGTTCCAGCATGGAATTGATCACATAAATTGTAGAAGTCTTCCTTAATGATCTGCCAACATGACTTAAGAAATATTCCTGTGAAGCCATCTGGGCCTGGTGCTTTGTCTGCTGGCATTTCTTTAATGACATTGTCAATTTCCTCTCTGGAGAAAGGAGCTGTTAATTGATCTAGATCATTCCTCTTTTTTATAATGTTTGCAAGGTTAAACTTCATTTGGTATTCTCCTGAGGTTCCCAATCTCTGTTTGAAACTTTGGTAAATTAAAGCTTCTTTCCCAATATGATCTTCAACTGTTGCACCATTATCTAGTTGAAGAGAGGCAATATTGTTCCTTCTATACCTCTCAGAAGCCATGGCCTTGAAAAATTTTGGGTCTTCATCACCAAATTTTGCCCATCTGATAGTGCATCTCTTTCTCCAATATTGCTTTTGATACCCCAATAGTCTGAGTAAATGATTTTTGAGAATTCTTTTGAAGTTTCTCTCTTGGATTGTGAGATTTCTTTTGTTTTCCAGAGAGTCTAGGTTAGCCAGTGCTGAATTAGAGTTAGCAATAGCCGAAGCTAGCTTTGAAATTTTTTTACTCCAATTTTTGAGCGCATATCTAAGTGTTTTAAGTTTCCTGGATATTATGGTGGCATAGTTATCTGAAGGTACATGTTTGTTCCAGGAGGCAGCAACTAAGTCCATAAAACCAGGATGTTGGATCCAATAAGACTCAAACCTGAAAAGGTTGCTTCTAGGTATATTTGTTTCAATGGAGATGACACATGGTATGTGGTCTGAAACTGGTTTAGCGAGAGGTTTTACAATGGTGTTTGGGTATGTAATAGTCCAGTTAGTTGAGGTGAAGAACCAATCCAATTGTTCAAGCAATGGATCTTCCTGCATGTTACTCCAAGTAAAAGTTCTGCCTTTGAGTGGGAGTTCAATCAGACCTTGTGTTCGAATGAAATCGTTGAAAGTGATCATATCATTAATGTTTCCACCCGGTTTATTTCGATTAGCAGGGCTACGGATGTAGTTGAAGTCCCCAAAAAGGAGCCAATCTTCATTAGAGGGAATATTAAGATTAAGTAGCCAGCTAGTATAGTCAATCCTGGAATCACCTTGACAGGGGCCATATATATTTACCAAAGTCCACATTTGGGCAGATTGGGTGGATTGAAATTTAGTGACAAGAGCAAATTCTTCTTCAATTAGAATCGTGCCAGCAAAGATAGCACTATTCCATAAGGTTAAAATACCACCAGAGGCCCCTCTCGAAGGGATAAAAGCAAATTTGTCAAAGCGTTTAGGGCAACAAGATTTAATATAGGAATTATCAAAAGCAGTTTTCTTGGTTTCTTGTAGACAAATAACCAAGCAACCACTAGTAGCAATAGCATTGGATAAAGCCAAAAGCTTGGGGTCCGAGTTCATGCCCCGGATGTTCCAACATAACACATTCCAGTTCGATAACATAGATATAAACGAAAGGAAATAAAGCTGTGACTAGGAGGAAGTTGACGAAGAGCCAGCCCCCGTATCTGCCATAAGCAGATCTTCAGTAATTTCTTCAGGTGGGACAGCACACTGGTGAACAGCGATATGCTGGATTTGCTCAATTGTCATGGGGGGTGGGAGTTCACCATCTGCAGGCTGATCGTTAGAGATCTCAGAGATGACTACAGCAGATGCAGCATTGGGAATGACCCTGGGTTTCACTTTGGAGATCTTGGTCCTGCTGTCAGTAAGAGGGGGCACCTTGAAACCATCATACTTATTGGAACGGGCACTTCTACGCACACTGGTTACCAAGAGCGGAGCTTTATTCTTGCCACGCTTGTTGCTTGCACCCACCCTAGAAGATCCAGCCTGAATTTCAGAGATATCCACTTGCAAAACTTCCTGGTCAGTAGGAGTTTCAGAGATTTCCATAGCCTGATCACCAGCACTAAAACCCATATCTTGAGTGTCATCAGAAAGAATCTGCATCTCCTCAGAAGCCAAGGACCAAACATTGACAGTAGTGGTCACTGAACCATCTTCCTCACCCTGAGTAATGCAGGAAGAAACTTGAACAGCACCATTATATTCAGACAGTGACAGGGTGATATCCAGTTTGGTTGGCCTCATGCCATAGCCATGGGCCCAAGGGCCAAAAGTGGCAAGGGGGGCATGATGGAGCTTGAGAGGAAATTAGTGATGGGCACATATGACAGGGGCTCAGCAATTAGCAAACCATTCAGGAACTCATTGTCGGCTTGGAACTGAATGTTCATACCAGCATTGGTGACAGAGACATGGATCTGAATTCTTGGTACCTGAGCATCAGACGTAGGGGCCATCAGCTCATTATTCACCACAAGAGGAGCCACAACAGCAGAGTGAAGAGCTCCATTCCTCTGGAGGACCTGCAGAACAGAGGCTGGTACTAACACCAGAGCATCAGAGTCAGAGTTTGTAGTGGAGGTGCTGTGAGAAATTGAGTCATTCCAAGCTGCAAAAGGGCTGTCTTGCAGATTGTTAGCTGGAAGAATTCCATCCTGAACTTGCAGACCCTCATTGGCCAGCCACTCCTGGTAATTATAAAGGACAGGTGGAGCAGGTGGAGGAGGTGCAGGCCATTCTCCCCATTGGGGGTGTATCTCAATATCTTCCTGAGCTGCAACATTCTCACCCACATCCTCTGCAACATTGTTTCCAGCACCCTGTTGGGCCATCCAATTATTAAGCTGCATCTGATACAGTTGCTCAGCATTGAGGCCATCACCATAGAGAGGGTGTGGTATCCCATCTGCAGGTGGTGGGTCTTCTCCAGCCGGAGGAACTTCTGGCAAATGAGCATTCCAATCTGAACTGCGCAGCATTGTAACACAAACTGTCCAGCAATGACGATTGCCTCCAAGTTGGTGGATAACCAAGCTCTTTGGCACCAACCTAAGATGAATGACTTTAACTCTGAGCAGTACTAGTTTTCTATCTCCCCTTGGGTTGTGCCAGTGTGTCAGACTACCGAAACCATCAACAGATCTATGCAGATAATGGTAGGTTTGGTAATCTTGAGGAAATCCAATGTAAAGAAGCCACACATCAGGACCATAAGTAGTGAGCCGCATGTTAAGTGCCTCATCATGCGAAACAAAAGAAACTACAGTGTTCATCTCCCCTTCTTCCTCAGCATCAAGCTCAAAAGTAGTACCCACAACATTATCACGCATCAGAGGACTAGGGAAACCGTAAATAGCAATGCCTAGTGGATGATCATCAATTTCAGTTGGAACAAAGTTGGATTCATGCAGCAGACCGGTAATCACTTGCCTCAGAGCAGCCTTCTGGTGGAACGGGACATGGCGGTTCACCTCGGCAATGGCGAGGAAGTCGTGGTTGAGAGGAGGCACCGGATGGACCGCCATGTCACTGCGAACAATCCGGTCGGCCGGCCCAAGCTCGATGGTCATCCCCGTCGGGATGTAGGGGACGACGTTGATAGGAAAGTTTGCCATTGTTGCCGGCGGAGAAGCTCTCGAGGCAGGCAAAGCAGAGGAAGTGGAATGCGGAACAGTAGCAGGGATTGCCTTAGGCTTCCATATTAGTCTTTGCACCTCTTTCCCCCTCCAACAAGATTGCTCCAGGTGTCCAAATCGGCCGCAGTTGCTGCATCGGATGGTTGTAAAATCATCTGTTTTTTTATTGCGGTCAGGGAAGGTAATCAATGAGTGTTGGCAAGTGGATATCTGCTTTTGATGTGACGTCGAGTTGATAGCACTGGGTGCGTCAGATTGTTTAGTAAGTGGTGCACCCTTAGGAATATCATCTTGACCATTATTTTGTCCCAAAAATATATCATCGTGAGAGGGAATCATCGTGGGGATTCCTTTGGGTTGCCACCAAAGGTAGGTACTATCTGCCTTACCACAGTTATTAGGTAAGTGTCCTAATAGATGGCAATGGTGGCAAAATAATTTGGAAGGGCAGAAATCCACGGAATGGTCTTTAGAGGAGCAAATTAAGCAAGAGAAACCTTGATGGCCCAAAGTTGAGCTGGTCACAGGGGGGCGGACCAGGTTAGACTCCAAATGTTTGTCTAGGTTGGGCTGGGTATCAACGGCCTGGATGGGACAAAACGGCCCAAGATGGCCCAGTTGGTTGCAGCTTGAGCATTTGTTGACTTTATTGAGAATAAAATCCACAGATGGAACCGAGTCCAAGGCCCAAACTTTAGCAATATGCGAATCATCATATCCCGCCTGCCAAAAATCCATAATGTGCAGGAGAATAAATTTTGGAATAGACTCCCAATAAGAGGACCGGTAATTAATACCAATAAATGTCGATTGAGGCTCTTGATTGTGAGGCTTAATGACCGATTTGAAGTTTCCCAAACGGATAGAATTATTATCTTTGTCAAGCAATGAAATATCCGATTGAAAGCTACCAAAAATGACCTTTTCGGTATGAACTCGCGAATGATCCAATGGATAGCTTGGTTCATGGCCAACAACATTGCTTGACTGAGGAGGAAGAAAACCAAACTTTGCAAGCTCCTTGGCTGAATGATTATGTTGAAGATCCTCAGAAGACTGGAAAGTAAACCTTGTCTTGATAGCCAGGGGAGAACGTGAAACCAACTCAGTAAGCTCATGGTCCGAATGCCAACTTTGATCGGAATAAGAATTAAACCATGCATTGTGCCTATAGAGATTGAAATGACAAACAAAATCTGGCCAGACCCGATCCTTAAGACCATACACAAAATGTCCAACTTTATTTGAAGCCACAGAAAAACGAAACTGCCGACCAGCAAGATGTTTGACATTGAAACCCGTGGATGATCCACCAATGCAACATTGGAGGGCAAGACCCACTGATTCGATCGAGAGAGGAAAGGAGGCAGAAGAAAAAGCCACCACTAGGAAGAATTCTCTTGCACCTCCGATGGGGGAGAAATGAACGGTAGAACCAAACCTTTTGCGCACATGTGCCTCCACTGCTTGGCCAGGGGAGAAATCCCAATGTAGGAGCCCCTCCATTGGTGGAGATTAGAGATCGCCATTGTTGGTGGGGGAGGAGGGTGAGTGAGGTGGGAGAGGAGCCATCCTCTCCTGACGTATTCGATCTTGCACCGGATTATAGCCACCGGGTTGGTTACGGCGTTGGGCGTTGCTTGACAAAGCTTCCGACTCCATGTGCCTGCTATAACTCGGGCTCCGGTTCTGGCGAGGCGGTGCTAACCAAGGCGAGGGAGTTGAGTGAATTTTGTCCCGGCTGTAAGAATAGGTCTCCTGCTGAGCTAAGGCCGTCTGGAGGAGTTCTCTGACTCTCCGGGTCTCCATTGCCGCCGGGTCATCACCGTCCATAGGAAGAGCCGCCAAACGTGTTGAAGCTGCGATTAAGTTCTCCATGGGGTTGGAAAAGTGACCCGGTGGAATCGGCACATAGCGCGGCGGTGGCATGCTCATGTGAGGTGGTGCCATCTCCCGAGGCTAAGTCGGCCCTCCTGTTCCGGCTGTCATAAGCTGATTGGCCTCTGGCGGTTTACTTGGGCCGGCTCCGGGTGTAGCAAAAAGAACCCGAGGGTCGTAATTCGGAGGTAAACGGGACTGAGTTTTCTGATGTCTCCTCCTCATTACCTCATTGGATGCGTTTAGGCTCATCGTGAGCTGGTAAGCTTCTGGCTGCAAGCGCTGTGCCCGGGCGTCGAGAGCCGCCCGCTCTGTAGCTAGTCTAGTATCCTCAGCTGCCAAGGCCTCCTTGGCCTGAGCTATCTCCTCACGCACCTGTGCTACCGCTGCATCATGCTCATCTTTGTCTGTAGGAATAACTGTGGCGGTTAACAGGGCCATAAGCTTGTCCATGAGATTCAGCACCTGAGCCAGTGGGCGTACGGGGCCGCCTGCCCCGGCTGCTCCTAACCCGGACGTTACCGCTGCAGCAGCTATAGAGTTTGAGCCAGGCTGAGTCCCAGCCATGAAGACTCCAACCCATCTTGGCGGCTCACAGGGGTCCGGAATACTGATGCCATCGGAATAGCCCCCGAGCACGCCGTCTTGCACTTGGTACAACGAATCTGTTGAACCAGCGGACGAATCACCGTCTGAGAGGACGGCCGTCTCACCCCTATCTTCAGATCCTTCAGAAAGTTCCTCTCCGTGGATGCAGCCCACGAAGGCACGCCTCATGACAGGTTGAGTCCGGGTCTTCCTCGCACGCTGAGCCGTCTCGACGAGGTCGGTGCAGTTGTCCGGCTCAAGGCCCGGCTCACCGATCCGGCCGATGAAGACGTGGATTTCGCTGAAGGGGACCCGGTATCCGTACTCAATTGAGCCGGCGTCGGGACCCCAGCCTTCGTCGTCGATGTAGATCTTGCCGCGATGACTCTTGGTCATCCGGCCCACCACGTATCCCTTGAGCCCTTCGAAGTTGCCCTTCAAGAACTCAAATCCACCGTGCGCTGGCCCCACGGTGGGCGCCAACTATCATGGAATTGTCATGTCAGATGTCCTCATGAAAGGACTTAGTTGTGGAGCCATCGCAACTAGAAAGCTTGAAGGGGTTAAATCGGGACAAAGGACACAAGAGAGTTTATACTAGTTCGGCCCCTTACGGTGAAGGTAAGGCCTACGTCTAGTTGGGTTTGCTATTGATGTTTCGATGACCAGGGAGCGAGATACGCTATGCCCGGCTCTCGATGAGTTGTTTCTTGCCCTAAGCCGCCAGCAGGTCGTCCCCTTATATACACGGGTTGACGCCCTGTGGCTTGCAGAGTCCCAGCCGGCTTATAAACAGTGTCCGGCTCGGTGACTAGTTAAATCTACCTTATGTTACAAGTCATGCCATCATGGCGGTTTACTACAACGGGCCTTAAGTCGCCTGTGGGCCTTAAGCCCTTTGTTGAATCGCCATCTTCATGCTTGGTCTTGGGCTTATCTCTGATGAGTCTTCTTTGTGTAACCCGGCCCCTCCTCGGCGGCTTACACAAATAGTTATATCCCCAACACTTAGAGTAAACCTCCCCCTAGATGTGATATCCCCTTTTAGAGGGATGAACTAACCTTGGGTTTTGTCGATGATGACTTCATGTAGATGTTGAATGTGTGGATGCTAAATGTTGATGTAGATCATTTGGAGCAATCCATTGGAGTGAGTTGCACTTTCAATACCTACGAACATGGGTTAGTCCCACAAGGAACAAACAAGGATATCCATAGACAAAGAGTGAAGTACATACACGATGATGTCCATGAAAGCATTAGGTTACCTTGTCTCTTGACTTACTAACAAGAGGGTTTGTGACTCCTTGAACTAGTGCGAGATGTGGAAGTTGATTGCACTTGTTCTTGCCATAATGAATATGAGTGAAGTATGTTGGCGGAGTCACCCTCAAGAACTCTCTAGTTCTTCTTCTTCGGGATCCACATCATCTTGATGGGAATCCTTGGGGTTGTAGATGTACTTGATGAAGTAGAACTTGAGGTGGACTTGGGAAACCACTTGACCAAGGCCTTTGGAGCTTCTTCAAATGCATCAATTTCCTCATGAATCTTGTCCTTGCCTTTTTGCTTGTGGTCTTCTGGTGGAAGATCATCTTGAGATTGTGTTCCCTTGAAGGAAGTAGGATCATACTTCTCTTGTTGAGGAACAAACTTCGTCTTGGGGTATTGATCTTCTTCCCACTGAACTCCATTAGCGTTGAACTTTCATTCAAAACCAACACCTTCATTCTTCCCGTGCCTTCCTTGCCTGCGTACAATTTCCTCAAATTGCTTACTTACGGCAAGGCTCTTGTAAACACCTTTCTCTATAATTCCCTTCAATAAGCTATTTTCTTGCTCTAGTGTAACTTGGCTAAGAGAATCATTAGTGGAATCAAGAGAACTACTAGAAGCAACAAATATTGGATTTATCATGATTATTGTTACTACTAGAAGAAGAATCTTTTTACTCTTGTTGCTAGATTTTTCTTGTGGCATATAAGTAGACAAGAGTAAACGCTTGGCAATTTAAGAAGAACTTTTCTTCCGGAGATCATCATTGATGGCTTCTAAGAACCCATGTTCTTGCTCTAGGTTGAGCTTCTCGAAGCCTATATTCTCATGAGTTTTTAAAAGTTCTCGATGATCTTCTAAAGTAGTTTCATAAGCTAACTTAGGAGTGTTTAGTTCTTTAGTTAGAAGCTCAATCTCCTTCTTATCATTTTCATTCTTTTCATCTTGATTAGCATGATTAATAGCAATTTAATCATAGTTTTCATCACTAGCATTGTCAACAAGTAAATCATCATCACCTAGCAAGTCATCTTCATCACTAAATACTCGGGGTGTGATAACTTGGGGCCTTTAGCCATGAAGCATCTTCCAATTCCTTCATTTGGTGAGTCAAATATGTCGTAGGAGTTGGTTGACACAAGTGCAAGACCGGCAACACCTTCATATTGAGTATATTTGGAGTCGGAGTGATTACTTCTCTCGGAGTGGTGGTCGGAGTCAGAACCGGATACCCATTCACCAACATGAGCTTGATGTCTTCGTTTTGTGTAGCTCTTTGATGACTTGTCCTCGCTTTCGAATCCTTGCTTCTGCGAGAGGTTCTTCGTTCATAACGATCATCTCTACTCCTTCTCTCTTTTGGAGGTGATTCTTCTCTTCTACTTCTTCTTTTAGGTGAGTCTTCTCTTCTTTTGTAAGGAGTGGTACACTCATTGGAGTAGTGTCCGGGTCTTCCACAATTGTAGCAATTTCGCTCACGACTAGAAGATCTTTTGTCATGGTAGGATCTTGACTTGGAGCTTCTCTCTTTGCTTCTACTCTTGTATAATTTGTTGAAGTTCTTTGCCATTAAGCTCAATTCCTCATTGAAGACTTGTTTCTCACTTGTTGTTGCTAGAGCATCACATGAGGCCTTATATGAAACACTAGACTTTTTGTGAAGCTCTTCTTTATCCTTGAGTGACATCTCATGAGCAACAATCCTTCCAATGACTTCCGTTGGCTTGAGATCTTTGTAACTGGGCATCATTTGGATCAATGTGCACACGGTATCATATTTTCCATCCAAGGCTCTTAGGATCTTCTTGATGATGAATCTGTCAGTCATCTCTTCACTTCCTAAGCCGGCAATCTCATTGTGATGAGAGAAAGCCTAGAGTACATTTCAGCGACACCTTCACCATCCTTCATTTTGAACTTGTCAAGTTGACTTTGAAGCACATACAACATGGATTCCTTGACGGACTCGGTACCTTCATGCATATCAATCAAAGTATCCCAAATTCCTTTGCATTCTCAAGACGGCTGATTTTGTTGAATTCTTCGGGGCACAATCCATTGAACAGGATATCGCAAGCTTGAGTGTTGTATTACAACATCTTCAATTCTTCCGCAGTTGCTTCACGATTTGGTTCTCTCCCATTAAAGTATTCACCTTGCAAACCAGTGCACACAATAGCCCAAACGGCGGGGTTATGTCCAAGAATATGCATTTTCATCCTATGCTTCCAACTAGCAAAATTAGTGCCATCAAAGTAAGGACCTCTACGGTGGTAATTTCCCTCGCTAGACGCCATACTCTCCTAGGTTGTGAAACCAAGGCTATGATCACCAAAGCTATGGAAATCAAGGCAAATGGATACCAAAGCTCTAATACCACTTGTAGGATCGAAAGTATGTCTAGAGGGGGGGTGATTAGACTACTTGACCAAATAAAAATCTAACCTTTTCCCAAATTTAAGTCTTGGCAGATTTTAGCAGCTTAGCACTAGTCAAGCAAACAATCTACACATGCAATTCTAACAGTATAGCAACGGAATGTAAATCATTGCATATGAAGGTAAAGGGGAGGAGTTTGGAGGGAGAAAACGCAATGTAGACACAGAGATTGTTGGCGTGGTTCTGATAGGTGGTGCTACCGTACATCCACGTTGATGGAGACTTCAACCCACGAAGGGTAACGGTTGCGCGAGTCCATGGAGGGCTCCACCCAGGAAGGGTCCATGAAAAAGCAACCTTGTCTATCCCACCATGGCCATCGCCCACGAAGGACTTGCCTCACTTGGGTAGATCTTCACAAAGTAGGCGATCTCCTTGCCCTTATGAACTCCTTGGTTCAACTCCACAATCTTGACGGAGGCTCCCAAGTGATACCTAACCAATCTAGGAGAACGACTCTCCAAAAGGTAATAGATGGTGTGTTGATGATGAACTCCTTGCTCTTCTGCTTCAAATGATAGTCTCCCCAACACTCAAGTCTCTCTCTCATAGATTTGGCTATGGTGGAAAGATGATTTGAGTGGAAAGCAACTTGGGAAAGGCTAGAGATCAAGATTCTTGTGGTTGGATTGAAATGTCTTGGTCTCAACACATGCGTAGGTAGTTCTCTTTCAGAAAATGAGTAGCGGAAGTGTAGGCACGTTTTGATGGCTCTCCCTCAAATGGAGAAGTGGGTGGAGGGGTATATATAGCCTCCACACAAAATCTAACCGTTACACACAAATTCCCAAACTCGGTGGGACCGAATGGTTAAACTCGGTCAGACCGACTTGGCTCAAAATGTGAACATTAGACATTTCGGTGGGACCGACAACATCAACTTGGTGAGACCGATGTGCTAGGGTTAGGTCAAAACATCATCTCAGTGAGACCGATCACATGAACTCGGTGAGACCGATTTCAGTAATAAGAAAACAGAGACTTGGTCAGGCAAACTCGGTGGGACCGATCGCTCATCTTGGTTAGACTGAAACTTACGAAAAGGAAACAGAGAGTTTGCAATGCCAACTCGGTTGGACCAATCGCTCACTTCGGTTAGTCTTAAATGTTATGAAGGGAAACAGAGAGTTTGCATTCCCATCTCGATGAGACCGAGATCCCTATCGGTAAGACCGAACTGATTAGGATTTGTGGATATGGCTATGTCAAGTGAACTCGATGGCGCCGAATAGATCAAATCGACGGGGCCAAGTTTGACTTTAGGTTTAGGACATATGT
This sequence comes from Triticum aestivum, assembly GCF_018294505.1. NCBI lineage: Eukaryota > Viridiplantae > Streptophyta > Magnoliopsida > Poales > Poaceae > Triticum > Triticum aestivum. The sequence goes on from NC_057810.1 coordinate 361,882,524, forward strand.
GGAATGGTTGAGGGTTTTTGGAGCATATCACTAAGCATTTTGAGCAAGCAAGCCATTAAGCAACACCTCATCCCCTTTTAACAGTATTGGCTTTTCCTATGGACTTAATGTGATCTAGGATCACTGAAATGAAAATGTAGAGTCTTGAGCTTTTGCCAATATGTGTCCTTAGCATTTTGAGGGGTCCACATCTCTAGTCCATGCCATACCAATCACTGAACTTTCTGAAACATTGATCATGAAAGAATATTAGTTCAATGAGCTATATGTTGTTATGAATTACCAAAACCACCCGGGGATTAGTTGCACTTTCACCTCCCTCCTTTGGTGCGTGGGCAGGGGGTGGAGGGGTGCACCAGCCCCTTGTGGGCTGGTGTGCTCTTCCATTTTTGGCCCATAAGGCCCAATAACCTACTAGGGCTGTCCGGAACCCCTTCTAGTGACCCGATAAGTACCCGGTACCACCTGAAACACTTGTGGTGTCCAAATACCATCGTACTATATATCAATCTCTACCTCTAGACCATTTAGAGACTCCTCTTAATGTCCGTGATCTCATCCGGGGCTCCAAACAACATTCGGTCACCAAATCATATAACTCATATAACACTATATCGTCAACGAATGTTAAGCGTGCGGACCCTACAGGTTCAAGAACTATGTAGACATGAACGAGACACCTCTCCGGTCAATAACCAATAGCAGAACCTGGATGCCCATATTGGCTCCTGCATATTCTATGAAGATCTTTATCGGTCGAACCGTTATGACAACATATGTAGTTCCCTTTGTCTGTCGGTATGTTACTTGCCCGAGATTCGATCGTCTGTATCTTCATACCTAGTTCAATCTTGTTACCGACAAGTCTCTTTACTCATTCCGTAATACATCATCTCGTAACTAACTCATTACTCATTTGCTTGCAAGGCTTCTTATGATGTGTATTACCGAGAGGGCCCAGAGATACCTCTTTGATACTCGGAGTGACAAATCATAATCTTGATTTACGCCTACTCAATAAACACCTTCGGAGATACCTGTAGAGCATCTTTATGATCACCTAGTGACATTGTGACATTTGATAGCACCTAAGGTATTCCTCCGGTATCTGGGAGTTGCATAATGAAAGTGCTAGTTATCGACTAGAGGGGGGTGAATAGGCGATTTTTGTGAAAGTCTACAAAACATGAAAGTTTCGAAGACAAACACGAAAACAGGACCTATAAACATGCAGCGGAAGATGAACTACACTAGACAGGCCATAGTCAAACAAGTATGAAGCTAAAGCATGATGACTGATAGCAGCTAGGTAGTAGGATCAGGATGGAAGATAGTATGAAGCCAATCAGAACAAGTAGTCACACAGCAAAGTCAAACAGGCATAGCAATAAGGCAATGGCTTCACAAAGACAAACTATAAGGAGAGTAAGAGATAGAACCAGTGCGTTGTGAAGACAAGGATTTGTTCGACCAGTTCTAGTTGCTGTAACAACTGTACGTCTGGTTAGGGAGGCTGAGATTGAACTCAGAAGACCGTGTCTTCACCTTATTCCCCTTGAGCTAAGGACACACAGTCCCCGCCCAATCACTCTGGTAAGTCTTCAAGGTAGACTTCCAAACCTTCACAGACTTCGTTCACCGGCAATCCACAATTACTCTTGGATGCTCAGAATGCGATGCCTAACCGGCTGGAGGATTCACAGTCCTCAAGTGTAACAAGTCTTCAGATCACGCGGACAGAAAGACTTCAGTGATGCCAAACACTCTTTGGGCTCTAGGTGTTTTGGGCTTTGTCCTCACAAGGATTTCTCTCTCAAACTCTTTAGAGGTGGGTTGCTCTCAACGACAAAAGCCGTGCACAAACTCTGAGCCGCCACCAATTTATGGTGTAGGGGGTGGGCTATTTATAGCCACTGGGTAACCTGACCTGATTTGTCCGAAATGACCCTGGGTCACTAAGGAACTGACATGTGTCACAACGGTTAGATTTCAAACACACGCGACAACTTGACTTGGGCTACAAGTAAAGCTGACTTATCCGACTCTGGATAAGATTTGCTCTCATTGTCTTCGCTCGAAGACATAGGATTTTGGTTGAGCATCACTTCAGTCACTCTGACTTTGTTCACTTGGACCCCACTTAACAGTGCGGTGGTTCCTATGACTCAACAAAGAAGAAAACAAACAACAAAACTACTAAGTCTTCGCGCTCCATAGTCTTCACTCAATGTCTTCTTCTGGCATAGTCTTCAATGTGAATATCTTCATGTACCACCATTATCTTCAATGTCTTCATACATTTTTAGGGGTCATCTCCAGTAGGTAAACCGAATCAAGGAGGGACTACTACCTGTGTTATCCTGCAATTCTCACAAACACATTAGTCCCTCAACCACGTTTGTCGTTAATACTCCAAAACCAAACTAGGGGTGGCACTAGATGCACTTACAATCTCCCCCTTTTTGGTGATTGATGACAAACTGGTTGAAGTTTTCAACGGGGATATAAATATGTGAAATTGTAAAGGATGAGGTATTGTCTTCGTAAGTAGCAAAAGGCTCCCCCTGAAGATGTGCATATAAATAACTTTCTTTTGGAATGCAAATGCACATGGCAGGTTCTACTTGTGGAGATCCTCTTCAAATTATGAAGACAATTCATCATGCATGATTCGATGTAACGAAGATAATGACATGCATAATGAAAAATGGACGTCTGCAACATGATTTAAGTGCGGAAGTTATCATCGCACATGCGGAATTTATCATCGCATCACAAAATAGCAAATAAGTAGCAGATGACCATCGAGTTTAAGTGTTACAACTCAGAGAACCAAATGTATCAAAAGCAATAGTTGTAAACACTAGGCAAAATATAATGCAACCGCCCATATGAACCCGCTTGAAGACTATCAACTCATAGCTTCTCCCCCTTTTGTCAGTAAGGACCAAAAAGGGTTGAAGACATTGAGCCTCTACTCGTTCCCAGAAGGAGTAGGAGAGGATGTAGGGTTGGTGTCGAGGTTTGGTGGTGCAGACGAACTTGGATCAGTGTCGATATGTGTTGGAGGTGGTGAAGTAGCATCATCTTGATCATCGATCACACGAGCATTCATGGTTGCAGCAGAAGAGGAGTACTCTGAGTCTTCAAGAGATGGAGTGCACCGCAGAGCAACATTTCTGGGCGGAGTGGAACCAAACTTGAATCGTTCTGAGAAGCCATCGTCCTGAAGATCTTCCTCAGCACACGTAAGCATCAGCCCTTTCCATGTGCGTCGACAGGTTTCATGCGCGACAAAGGCATTCTAACTTGCAAGGTTGCAAATGTGATTGACGTCAGTCATGATGCTCTGCATCTGGCGCTTGAGCCAATCATGATGCCTATCCTGTTTCTGATGCAGGCCAGCGAGAAGTTCTCGGTCATTAAGAACACGAGATTGCTTTCGAGGCCGTTGAGCAATTGTGATGTTAGTTACTTCGGTTGGGGCACGGTGAGGTGCACGTGTAGTACCAGCCAACGGATAGACCCGAGTGGCAGCCAACACACCTTCAATGGGCTGAGTGAAGCTCTGACGATCAACGTTATGAAGATAAAGTGGCTCTTTGTTAGGCTCTAGATAGATGGCTTCAATAGACATATCAACATCTGGCAAGAAGACAATGTGGTTGCGTGTAGATGGCTGATAGTTGAAGGCGGTGTGAAGCTTGATCAGACGCATGATCCATGGAGCATAGAACTTCAAGCCAAAAATGTCAGATCCTGATGCAGCAAGTTGGCGGATGAAGAAATCTTGTGCATTGCAGCATTTGCCATGAAGAATATGGAAGACCAATGTCTTCATTGCACCTTCTAGCTTAGCCTTTGGAGAATGTCCTTTGACAGGCCAGAGAGTTCGCCTTATGATGTGATAGATTGTGCGTGGCAGATACTCAAGGTCTTCAACAAAGAACTCCGTAGGATACTCTGCATCTGGAGGCAATGGCTTCATCATACTTAGCATCTGGCTCATGTTGGATTCTGGCTTGTGAAAGATGCTTTCCACAGCTGCAGTGTGAAGCTGACAACCAGGCTCATAGAGATCACCTGGAGTGGGAAGGCCAGTAAGCTCAATGACATCAAATGCTTTGACTTCGTGATGGACATTTCCAGTCATCCACTCAAGGACCCGGGTCTTAGGATCCCTGTTGTAGCCTCTGATATGAAGGGTGGCGTAGAATTGAAGCAGCAACTCTTCATTCCAGTGCTCCTTATCAGTGACGAAATGCAGTAAGCTAGCCTCTCTGAAGCAATCGAGATCTTCTTCCAAGCAGGGAAGGCCAGCTATGGCTTCAGTATCAAGGCGCATATGCGGAAATATGCGGCCTTGGTTGTATAGAATGCATGAATAATAGCTGCGCTGCTGATAACTCCAGAACCGATCAGATGAAATCTTGGGCTTGGTGTAGGGGTTCTTTTCGCTGTCGAGGAAGGTGATGTGTGCAATGAAGCCGTTGACATTGAAGGATCTTGGTGACGTGGCAGTACCTAGAAATCTGGGCAGTCTTGGCTTTGGCTTCTGAACCTGAGGCATGTGCTCGACATGGTAGTCAATTGAGGACCAGCAGCAGGTGGAGGAATCAGAATAGGCCATCTGACAGTGACAAGCTGTCCATAGTTGTATGCTTGCTTGATAGTATGTGGCCGTGGAGGCGGAACAGGAGCAGTGGCATTAACTTCAGGCTGTAGATTTGTGTCAGGTGCGGCATTGACTTCATCTGCTTCATGGGCTTCATTGGATTCATTGGCCACTGGTGCATTGGCCACTGTAGGCTCCACATTGGCTTCATCCATGACAACGTCATTGGCTTCAGGAATGTCATTTGTGGCAGCCTCATGATTCTCACCCTCCACTTGAGTAGCTGGAGGTTCTGGCATAGATTGGTTTTCTTCATGCATTTCTTCTTGTGTTGTAGGGGGAGTAGCGACACGCTCTTCTTGTGTTTCTCCGGTTGATGCAGCCAGAGGGTCTTCAGCAGCATTGGCTTCAGACACAGGAACCGTCATAGAAGGATTGTCTTCAGAACACTTGACGTGCCACTAAACTTGACAAGTTGGAGCCCTCTTCTGTAATGGTGGCCATGGAGGCGGATGGCCTCAGGCCTTTGCGAAGCCGTTGAAATACGGGCGACGCCTTTGGTGATGGTGATGTCTCCATGTAGTTGTCATCATTTGACATGGGGCTGATGACGGGCACAGATGACGGCTGGGGTGTACTTGGTGAGTCTTGATGTGGGGTAGCTTGCTGGGGGCGATCAGCCCACGATGCATCTTGTGAGATTGGCGTCAAAGGACGACCAATACTGATAAGCTCACTGTTCGTTTGAACAGGCGATGATACCGTTGGGCGCTCGATCTGAGGAAGAACTACATCATCTTGACCAATATCTTCAATCGCGATGGGGTCGACGACTGGGACTTCTTGAGGTTCAGGAGCCTCTGTGGAAGCAGGCTCATGAACAATCATGTGACGCTCTTGGTTTGCAGACGGAGGGGGAACAAAAGCAAGGGGTTCAACAACAAGGGGATCTGTAGGAGCAGCCCGATCTCTCTTCTTGATCTTTCTCTTCTTAGGGGGTGGTGCTTCATCAGTGGTGCGCTTGGTTTTCCGCTTCCTAGCTTCAGCTTCAACTGCCTTGGTTTTCTTCTGTTTAGAAGCCACTGAGGGAGCCTTGGGCTTCGAGCCACGCATGCTGGCAGTGAAGACAATGTGTGGTTCTTCCTGCCGTGGTGCTTCAGTGTTGGCTTCAGATGACTTCTTTTTCTTGTCAGCCATTGAGGGGTCAATGCCGGGGCGGGCAAGTGCCTTGCGCTTTTCAGCTTCATTGTAGGCTTGAACGCATTTGTCTGCGAGTGCTTTCATGCGCTCTCTTGAGCCTTTGGCTTCCTCGCGTTTCTTCCGAAACGACTCCTTGAGGTCATTGAGCATCACCTTGAACTTTTGCACATCAGCCACATTCAGCCTGGTGACATGTTTCTTGAACTGTTCCTTCTCGAAGTCTATCTTTCGCTTCAGTTCAACTATGCGCTGAGCCAGAGCAAGCTCAGGAGCAATGGTGCCTTGGAAAGCAACGCTGACGCCAATGGGAAGCTGAAGGTCATCAAAGCTGAGATCTTGATTATCAAACCACTCATCAATGAAGTTCTTTAGAATGTTTACATCAAAGAGGGGAAGATCGTTGAAGATCTCCGCCTCTTGCTTGCTCTTGATCAGCTACTCCAGAGCATCTTCACCAAATTCTTCATTAGAAGACAAGTCAATGGGTTCAGATTCATTCCTCAGAATGGCAGCAGGTGTCAGTGCATGACTCAGTTGCTGAGCTGGTGTCTTCTGTGGCTTCTCACGCCTCCTGGAGATGCGAGAGAGATCTTCAGAGTTATTGCTGGGAGCAAAAGGGGCAGTTGCCAAGGGCTTCGGTCTCGAAGCTTTTGGGGCAACAGATGACTTTGAAGCTCTAGTCTTCTTTTGCTTCTTAGGCTTTGGAGCAGGAGCTGGAGCTTCGTCGGTGTCAGCATCACCATCATCAAAATGATCCACTTTGGCACCTCGAACAGTAATGTGAGTGATGAGGCCAGCAAGGTTGTAGAAGGGGCCAATCCTGTTTTCATTGGCTTCACGGGTGCCATTGTCCCGAGGTGAGGAGGGACCAGGGTTGAAGTCAAGCCCTAGTTCCTTCTTGTTCTTTGCAGATGAGTCTTTGGCGAACTGGTAGTTGCACTTGAACAGACTGTCTTCACGATACCAGAGCAGTGAAGACGGGTCAGCATTCTCAGGATGTGGTCCATGCACCATGCAAGGATAGAAGCCTTGCTCAATAGCTTCAGCCTGATTCCTGGGTGGAAGATTTTTGTACAAAATATCACCCAGGGTGCCTTGACGGCATTCTTCTCTGCATATTCTTTGGTGATGAAGCGATATCTGAACCATTCTTCTGCCCAATATCTGCGAATCCATTGGATTCGATTCTTGCGTTCAGTATAGGTTTCTTCTGGGTTAGTTTTGTACATCTCATACAAATATGGAGGTAAGTCCTTGGAGGTGTTACCACGATGTTGTCTGCCTCCCTTTCTTGTTGACTTCCCAGTTGCCATGAAGTGTAAACTGAAAGGCTTCAGTACGTGCAATGGCTTCAAACGGCTGGACTGACAGGAACTCGCTTCAGGTGAGTCAATGTGACTCTGCAAGAATTCTGCAAACAAATGCAGACTATGAGAACAAAGGGATTCTCCCACGGACATGTACCTGTGACAACATTAAAGGTGCAAGGGAAGGGGAAGAGGTCATATGCATTCTCAGAAGATTTTGAAGATAAATCAGTTTGAAGACATTGAACAGTTTGAAGACATTGACCTCATAACGCGAAGACATTCACTTATATGATGAGAGTTGGTTCCAGAGTTGTACAAATCCAAGAATAAGTACAAGTGAGGAATCTAACTTGTGAAGAAGCATAAGTGAATATACTAGGCAGAATATGAGATGCAGAAAGAGATAGATTCATGTTCGAAGATCTAGAAACCACTTTTGGTAGGAAGTGATGAATCTATTAGATCAAAAAGACGGTAAAAAGTAAACTTTTATTACCACACGAAGAACTGCTAGACGGAGCGGAGATGGATGCCGAGTAGTTCGATCTCCCGTGCCCTAACTAGGCGACGGAAGACACCTACGGCAACAGCGGAGAAGACGAGGTCCGTGACCGGCGTGAGGACGGCGTCGAGGTTGTCGTGGCAGCTAAGCGCTTCGTCATCGGCGTCGTCGAGAGCTAGCGTAGGCGCTAGGGTTTGCGAGATATGGAGAAGGAGGAAGAAGGATTTTTGACCGAGACGAGACAGGCATTTATAAGGACAAAGACATCACAGCGCAATTACGCAGGTGCCCCTGGCGGTTCACATCTGATGGACACGTGGCGAACATGCAACTCATTGAGAGTTGTTCCACGTTCCCACACACGCCTGGATTGTCGGGGTGGTCGTTCTGAATTCTCTGGGTTTTAGGCAAAAGGATATGTCATTAAAGCTATATATAAATGTTTGTCTCTGTATCTTTTGCTGACAAGGACGCAGAGAAGACATTCGACAGTTTCAACAGAATGCATATGATTTGGATAGATAGAGCTTGAGGTAGAAAGCATAGAGAGGTTAGGGTCCGATCACATTCACTTAGCTCAAAAGATACAAATAAGAAGACATAGCTATAAGTGAATGTTGTAGAGGACAGAATACAGTATATATATATAACAGAGTAAAGCCAAATCAGTAATCATGAAGTCAAATTAAAGTTGAAGTTAAATCAGTTGCGAAGACTTTGCAAATATGGCGCCATGAGGAAACACTTCAGAAGAGTTTGGTGGCGGCGTTACCCACCGTATAGGAAGTATTAGACCCAGACACGGCGCACAATTATCGTGGCGCTCTGAAGTCAATTTCCACATTAATGTATTCACACTTAGAGTGTATGTCTTCATTTAGTGAAGATATACATTACTTCGTGTGTTGCGCATCTAAGTCATCAAAATGCATAAGTGTTAGGATGTGTGCCTAATCACAGGACATTCGAGGATTCCAAGATATTTAGCTCACACGCAACTTGCAAAACCTTTTCTCATCCAAGGGATTAGTGAAGATACAGCCAACTGATCTTCTATCTTGACGTGAATGATATCAATATCTTCTTTCATAACATGTTCTCTGAGGAACTGATGACGAATTTCAATGTGCTTTGTCTTTGAGTGCTGAACTGGGTTATTGGCAATCTTGATAGCGCTTTCATTATCGCAGTAGAGTGGCACATGCTTCAGATGGATGCCATAGTCCTTAAGAGTTTGCTTCATCCACAGAAGCTGAGCGCAGCTAGATCCAGTAGCAATGTATTCAGATTCAACAATTGAGAGTGATACACAGTTCTGCTTCTTTGAAGACCAACAGACAAGAGATCGACCCAGAAAGTGACATGTGCCTGATGTAGAATTGCGATCCACCTTGTCACCAGCATAATCGGCATCCTAAAATCCAACCAGATCAAACTCTGAGCCCTTTGGATACCATAATCCTAGTGTTGGGGTGTAAGCCAAATATCGAAGAATTCGCTTCATAGCTAAGTGATGCAACTCCTTTGGTGCCGCTTGGAATCGGGCACACATGCAAACACTAAGCATGATATCTGGCCTAGATGCACATAAGTAAAGTAAAGAACCGATCATGGAGTGGTATACCTGTTGATCGAAATCTTTACCATTGACGTCGGGGCTTAGATGACTTTTGGTTGGCATTGGCGTCGTGTATCCTTTGCAGTCTTGCATTCCAAACTTCTTCAGGCAATCTTTGAGATATTTTTCTTGAGATATGAAGATGTCGTTGCGTTGCTGACGGATTTTAAGACCAAGAAAGAACTTCAGCTCTCCCATCATAGACATTTGATATTGTTCTTGCATCATGTGAGCAAATTCATCACTGTATTTCTTGTTGGTGCAACCGAAGATAATGTCATCCACATAGATTTGGCACACAAATAGTTCACCATCATATGTCTTCGTGAAGAGAATGGGATCTAGAGAACTAGGTTTGAAGCCTTTGCTCTTCAGGAAGTCTTTGAGTGTGTCATACCAAGCACGAGGGGCTTGTTTGAGGCCATACAGTGCCTTGTTGAGCTTGTATACCATATCAGGATGTTTTGGGTCTTCCAAGCCAGGCGGTTGTGCAACATATACTTCTTCTTCAATCTCTCCATTGAGAAAGGCACTCTTCACATCCATTTGATACAGAAGGATGTTATGATGATTTGCGTAAGCTAGCAGTATGCGAATGGCTTCAAGCCTCGCCACTGGAGCAAATGTTTCATCGAAGTCAATTCCTTCAACTTGTGTGTATCCTTGAGCAACGAGCCATGCTTTGTTTCTGACTACTTGACCATGCTCGTCTTGTTTGTTGCGATATATCCATTTTGTGCCTATTATGTTGTCCTTGCGAGGATCAGGACGCTTGACTAATTCCCACACATTGTTCAGCTCAAATTGTTGAAGCTCTTCTTGCATAGCTTGAATCCATTCAGGTTCCATGTAGGCTTCAGCAACTTTCTTGGGTTCAGAGATTGAGACAAATGCAAAGTGCCCACAGAAATTTGCTAGCTGTGTTGCTCTTGAACGAGTGAGTGGACCAGGTGCATTGATGCTATCAATTATCTTCTCTATTTGTACTTCATTTGCAACACGAGGATGAACTGGACGAAGATTTTGCTCCTGCTGATTATTGTCATCATTTGGAGGATTGTCTTCAGGCTGAGCAATGTCTTCAGGTTGATCAGGTGCAGAAATAATAAGTTCCTCTTCATGCTGGGCCTCTGATGGCATGATCTCTCCTATTCCCATTAGCTTGATTGATTCACTGGCAGGTACTTCATCTAGCACATTTGGCAGGTGCTCTCTTTGTGAGCCGTTAGTTTCATCGAACCGCGCATCCACAGTTTCAACCACTTTATAGTGAAAGAGGTTGAAGACTCCGTAGGAGTGCGAGTCCTTTCCATAACCAAGCATAAAACCCTCATGTGCTTTCGGTGCAAATTTTGAAGTGTGATGTGGATCCTTGATCCAGCACCTAGCACCAAATACTCTGAAGTAGCTTACATTTGGCTTCTTACCAGTTAGAAGCTCATAGGATGTTTTCTTCAGAAGCTTGTGAAGATAAACACGGTTGATGACATGGCATGCAGTATCAATGGCTTTAGGTCAGAATTTTCTTGGAGTCTTGTATTCGTCAAGCATCGTTCGAGCCATCTCAATAAGGGTTCTGTTCTTGCACTCCACGATATCGTTCTGCTGAGGTGTGTAAGGAGCAGAAAACTCATGAGTGATGCCTAAGGTGTCAAGATAGAGGTCGAGGCCTGTGTTCTTGAATTCCATGCCGTTGTCACTCCTAATGTGCTTGATCTTGACGCCATAGTTGTTCATGGCGCGGTTGGCGAAGCGTTTGAAGACATCCTGCACTTCAGTCTTGAAGAGAATTATGTGCACCCAAGTGTATCATGAATAATCATCAACAATAACGTAACCATAGAGACAAGCAGTGGCAGTGAGAGTAGAGTAGTGAGTGGGACCAAACAAGTCCATGTGGAGCAACTCAAAAGGTCGAGATGTAGTCATGATTGTCTTCGAGGGATGTTTGGCCCTTGTCATCTTCCCAGCTTCACAAGCACCACATAGATGGTCTTTCTTGAACTTGACATCTTTGATGCCTTTGACGTGCTTCTTCTTGGCGAGAGTGTGTAGGTTCCTCATGCCAGCATGCCCTAGCCTCCGATGCTAGAGCCAGCACTCTGAAGACTTGGCTAGAAGACATACGGCCATCTGTGGTCCTGCTGAGAAATCTACCATGTACAGATCATCTTTCCTGTACCCTTCAAAGACTAGAGACTTGTCAGATTCCATTAGTACAAGGCAACGATATTTTCCAAATAGCACAATCATGTTTAAGTCACAAAGCATTGAGACAGACATTAAGTTGAAACCAAGGGATTCAACAAGCATCACTTTGTCCATGTGCTGATCACTTGAGATTGCAACTCTACCTAGGCCCAATACCTTGCTTTTACCAATGTCAGCGAATGTTATGTGACTTTTATCACATGGACGTAAGGTTGAGTCCATGAGAAGACTTCGACCACCAGTCATGTGGTTAGTGCATCCGCTGTCCATAATCCATTCTAAAGCACGAGGTGTCGTACCCTATAGTGCAGTTAGGAGGATAGGCTTCACAAAGAGTGTTTTGAAGCATAAGCATTTGACGCACAAGAGGATTATCAAAGCTTAGATCAAGGTTAGGACTGATAGTATGACTGGCAAGCGATTCAGATACGAGATACATAGTAAGATCATTTGGGCATTTTATCTTGCGTCCCATAATATGTTTTAGGTCCCCAGCAATAGCATCGGACGCCTTTGATTTCCGGCTGGAGACCTTTCTCTGCAAAAGAAAGTTAATTCTTCTTAACCACCCACATCTTCAGGGGTGGCTTAGAAGCAATGAGTCTAAGTGCAGCATCTGAGAATTTTGGCTTTGGAGCCCTAGCAAATAGCCTTGCAGGAGAAGCACGATACTCATATGAATAACCAGAAAAGTTCTTAGTTCTATGAACATAGCGGTTTGAAGACACACGCTCGTATTCATAAGTCTGAGTATGGTTTCCCTGCAAAACATTGGCGTTAGGTTGACTCGGGTGAGTCATGTATCTGTATGAAGCCTTTGGGCCATATGAAGCCATAGGTCTGGGGTTTATCTTCTTCCATGGTGATGTCATGATGACATTCACAGAAGATTCTCAATACACTGTTTAGGTACCCAGATCTTCTTCATAGGTGGTCCATTCCTGTAGTTAGTACCAATATACCTGGCAAACACTTCACCATTCTGATTCTTAAACAGTTTATAGTTTGCATCAAAGGATTCATCAATGATAATAGGGTTAGCGCAAGTGAAACCAGATAAGGTGGATGGATCTGCTGAAGGTTCCTTTGCAGCAACCCATGTGGTTTTGGGGTACTGCTCAGGCTTCCAGTATGACCCATCAACATTCATTTTCCTCTCGAACCCAATACCCTCTTTTCTAGGCTTTCGGTTCAGAATCTGCTTTTTGAGGACATCACATAATGTTTGATGCCCTTTGAGGCTTTTGTACATCCTTGTCTCAATCGGTGTCTTCAACCTGGCATTCTCATCAGCAATAGTAGTGGTATCCTCAATAGAGGGGTTAGTTACCACATCAGCAATTGAAGATATTGAAACAGGAGCAGTAGAATATCCAGCAACAGAAGCAGCGTTATCATGCTCAATGCATTTTAAACATGGTGGTTCAAATCCTTCCTGAGCGGGACTGATCTGTTGAGCGTGTAGTGACTCGTTCTCCTTTTGAAGATCTTCATGATCCGATCTCAATTTCTCAAGTTCCTGCTTCCTTTGAAGATAATCGTAGGAAAGCTTTTCATGAGATGTTGAGAGGGTTTCATGACGACCTTCAAGTTCCTGGTACTTAACATGAAGATTTTTTATGTCTTCAATTAAGGACTGAGTCTTAGTCATTTCCGTGTCCAACAGGTCATCGCTTTTGTCTAACAGTTTTTGAATATGTTCCATAGCTTTCTGTTGTTCAGTTGCAATTTTAGCAAGTTTTTTGTAGCTAAGTTTGGATTCACAATCAGAGTCATCTTCACTTGATGTTTGAAAGTAAGCATCGCGTGAGTTTACCTTGGCACCGCGTTCCATGAAACAGTAAGTGGCAGCGGAGTCGTCCTTGTCACTGGCATCAGCGTTGGTGGTGGATACATTGTCTTCAGTGTTGAAGATGGACTTGGCAACGTATGCTGAAGCCAGAGCTAGACTTGCAACGCCAGAGTCAGATTCCTCCTCAGACTCCACCATTTCTGCCTCCTCAGAAGCAGACTCCTCCTCTGAATCCATTTCCTTGCCAACAAAAGCACGAGCCTTACTAGATGAACTTTTCTTGTGTGATGAAGACTTGGAAGAAGATTTTGAGTATTTCTTCTTCTTCTTGTCATCAGAATCATATTCCTTGCTCTTCTTCTTTTTCTTCTCATTGTCCCACTGTGGACACTCAGAGATGTAGTGGCCAGGTTTCTTGCACTTGTGACAGGTTCTCTTCTTGTGATCATGGGAAGAAGCTTCATCATTTCTTGAGCTGGATCGTGAAGACTTTCTGAAGCCTTTCTTCTTAGTGAACTTCTGAAACTTCTTCACAAGCATAGCAAGCTCCTTTCCAAGGTCTTCAGCTTCACCAGAAATGCAGTCAGATTCTTCTTCAGATGAGGAAACAGCCTTTGCCTTCAAAGCGCGAGTTCGGCCGTAGTTGGGACCATAGATATCTCTTTTCTCAGATAGCTGGAACTCATGTGTGTTGAGCCTCTCAAGTATGTCAGATGGATCGAGTGTCTTGAAGTCAGGGTGTTCTTGAATCATAAGTGTCAAATGAGCTGTCAAGAGATCTCAGAAGTGTCTTGACGATTTCATGCTTGGTGATCTCAGTGGCGCCGAGAGCCTGAAGCTCATTTGTGATGTCAGTGAGACGATCAAATGTGAGCTGGACATTTTCATTGTCATTTCTCTTGAAGCGGTTGAAGAGGTTGCGTAGGACACTGATTCTTTGATCTCTCTGAGTTGAAACGCCTTCATTGACCTTGGAGAGCCAGTCCCAGACTAGCTTCAACGTTTCCAAAGCACTCACACGGCCATACTGCCCTTTGGTTAGATGACCACAGATGATGTTCTTCATAGTAGAATCGAGTTGAATGAACTTCTTGACATCAGTAGGGGTGACACCTTCACCAGTCTTGGGAATGCCGTTCTTGACGACATACCATAGATCAACATCAATTGCTTCAAGATGCATACGCATCTTATTCTTCCAGTAGGGATATTCAGTGCCATCGAAGATAGGGCACGCATCAGAGACTTTGATTATCCCTGTAGTCGACATAGCTGAAACTCCAGGTGGTTAAACCGAATCACACAGAACAAGGGAGTACCTTGCTCTGATACCAATTGAAAGTGCTAGTTATCGACTAGAGGGGGGGTGAATAGGTGATTTTTATGAAAGTCTTCAAAACATGAAAGTTTCGAAGACAAACACGAAAACAGGAGCTATAAACATGCAACGGAAGATGAACTACACTAGACATGCCATAGTATAACAAGTATGAAGCTAAAGCATGATGACTGATAGCAGCTAGGTAGTAGGATCAGGATGGAAGATAGTATGAAGCAAATCAGAACAAGTAGTCACACAGCAAAGTCAAACAGGCATAGCAATCATGCAATGACTTCACAAAGACAAACTGTAAGTAAGGAGAGTAAGCGATAGAACCAGTGCGTTGTGAAGACAAGGATTTGTTCGACCAATTCCAGTTGCTGTGACAACTGTACGTCTGGTTAGGGAGGCTGAGATTGAACTCAGAAGACCGTGTCTTCACCTTATTCCCCTTGAGCTAAGGACACATAGTCCCCGCCCAATCACTCTGGTAAGTCTTCAAGGTAGACTTCCAAACCTTCACAGACTTCGTTCATCGGCAATCCACAATTACTCTTGGATGCTTAGAATGCGACACCTAACCGGCTGGAGGATTCACAGTCCTCAAGTGTAACAAGTCTTCAGATCACACGGACAGAAAGACTTCAGTGATGCCAAACACTCTTTGGGCTCTGGGTGTTTTGGGCTTTGTCCTCACAAGGATTTCTCTCTCAAACTCTTTGGAGGTGGGTTGCTCTCAACGACAAAAGCCATGCACAAACTCTGAGCAGCCACCAATTTATGGTGTAGGGGGTGGGCTATTTATAGCCACTGGGCAACCCGACCTGATTTGTCCGAAATGACCCTGGGTCACTAAGGAACTGATACGTGTCACAACGGTCAGATTTCAAACACACGCGACAGCTTGACTTGGGCTACAAGTAAAGCTGACTTATCCGACTCTAGATAAGATTTGCTCTCATTGTCTTCGCTCGAAGACATAGGATTTTGGTTGAGCATCACTTCAGTCATCTGACTTTGTTCACTTGGACCCCACTTAATAGTGCGGTGGTTCCTATGACTCAACAAAGAAGAAAAGAAACAACAAAACTACTAAGTCTTCGTGCTCCATAGTCTTCACTCAATGTCTTCTTCTGTCATAGTCTTCAATGTGAATATCTTCACGTACCACCATTATCTTCAATGTCTTCATACATTTTTAGGGGTCATCTCCGGCAGGTAAACCGAATCAAGGAGGGACTACTACCTGTGTTATCCTGCAATTCTCACAAACACATTAGTCCCTCAACCACGTTTGTCGTCAATACTCCAAAACCAAACTAGGGGTGGCACTAGATGCACTTACACATAATATCATAGTCAAAGCAATATGTATTTGTGATCAAGAAAGCAATAGCAATAAACTGAATGATCAATATGCTAAGCTAACGGATGGGTCTTGTCCATCACATCATTCTCCTAATGATGTGATCCCATTATCAAATGACAACACATGTCTATGGTTAGGAAACCTTAACCATCTTTGATCAATGAGCTAGTATAGTAGAGGCTTACTAGGGACACAGTATTTGTTTATGTAATCACACATGTATTTAAGTTTCCTGTCAATACAATTCTAGCATGAATAATAAACCTTTATCATGAATAAGGAAATATAAAATAACAAATTTGTTATTGCCTCTAGGGCATATTTCCTTCAGTTTCATTCGACAAGAAAAATTAAGAAAGAAACTGAAACCAAACATTGTTGCATGGGACACTAGCATGGATACAGTAGCTAATATTGCAAAATAATGATATCTTGGACACATAAGGTAGCTCCAATTAATACCATCATATATGCAATTGCACAAGGTGGTTTTATTATTTCATCAATAGCCATACATTGTCCTTGTCAGATCAAAAGGCAAAGGGCGGTGAATCCCACATCCTCACACTGTTCGATCTATGGGAGTGTGACCAGCATGGAACATGTTGGCAGGGAAGGGGAGGTAGGATTATGTGGTGGCATGACACCGCTGACGACGAGCAGGGTGCAACCGCTGACGTACTTGCAGATGTCCGTGTTGAAGGAGATAGGGAAGGGCACCGAGGAGACGACTATGAGGAGGAGGGGTGGGTTGTGGTTGGAGGTGGGCCTGCTGTCGCGCGAAAGCAAGGAGGCCTTGGAGCCGTTGGGGCACGAACGACGTTGATGGCGAACTTATGGAGGTCAGTGTCGGTGTCAAAACCGACGGATCTCGGGTAGGGGGTCCCGAACTGTGCGTTTAAGGCTAATGGTAACAGGAGGCGGGGGACACAATGTTTACCCAGGTTCGGGCCCTCTCTATGGAGGTAATACCCTACTTCCTGCTTGATTGATCTTGATGAATATGAGTATTACAAGAGTTGATCTACCACGAGATCGTAATGGCTAAACCCTAGAAGTCTAGCCTATGACTATGATTGTTCTCCTCTCTATGGACTAAACCCTCCGGTTTATATAGATACCGGAGGGGGCTAGGGTTACACAAAGTCGGTTACAGAGAAAGGAATCTACATATCCGAAACGCCAAGCTTGCCTTCCATGCAAAGGAGAGTCCCATCCGGACACGGGAAGAAGTCTTCTATCTTGTATCTTCATATCCCAACAGTTCAGCCCATGTACATAGTCCGGCTGTCCGAGGACCCCTTAATCCGGGACTCCCTCAGTAGCCCCTGAACCAGGCTTCAATGACGATGAGTATGACACGCAGATTGTCCTCGGCATTGCAAGGCGGGTTCCTTCTCCGAATACTTCAAAGTAGATTTTGAACACAAGAATCGTGTCCGGCTCTGCAAAACAAGTTCCACACACAACCATAGAGAGCATAATATTTCGCGAGTCCAATCCACTGACCTTTTTGGTAGCACGACATTACGTCATCACCTGGCCATTATTTTGAATCATTTTCTAGCCTGCCACTCCAGGTTTCGAGAGGCGGTTTTTATTGGCACGTCTTGTCAAAGCAGAGATCGTGTCCCCTTATTGCGGGATTTCCATCAACACGGGCGTGGTTAACCCAACCGTTCTGTTGGCATGATTCCTTGGGAATAGGCATGTTTTAAGGCCGTGGAGGGGACGTTTGATATTCGTCGCCTTTATAAAGGGGTTAAGACATGTCCTTTTCTTTCCATGCCAATCCTTTTTTCTACCTCCCACCTCAAGTTCCAACACCCAAGGGTCAATCCAGTCGCTTCGAGCTTCTAGCCATGTTCGGACCTAGCCTTCAAGGCCGGTGGATGGCCTCTTCTATCACAGAGGAGGATATCTCAAAGCTCAGGGAGGCAAAATACCTGACTACGGAAATCCTTCACAGGCTTCGTGCTCAAGGGCAGGTTATTCCTACTCCCAGATCCAATGAGAGGGTTGTGTTTATCTCTCACTTCCTCTGAGGGCTTGGGTTTGCTCTCCATCCCTTTATTCGAGGGCTCATGTTTTATTACGAGCTAGATTTCCATGATCTAGCTCCAGACTCCTTCCTTCACATCTCGGCGTTCATCATCACGTGCGAGGCCTTCCTCCATATTTCCCCACACTTCGGCTTATGACTTAAGACCTTCAACGTGAATCCGAAGGTAATCGACGGGAAACAAGCAGAGTGCGTAGGTGCTTCAATAAGCAAACTTACCAACTCTTCTTGGTCAAAGGGATCCTTTGCAGAATCTTCTGACCTATGGAAACAGGAGTGGTTTTACATTACCGAACCCCATGGTAAAAAGTGGGCAGCTACACCTGCGTTTCGATCTGGCCCTCCTTTACAGCTTGCATCGTGGATTAACACGGGGCTGGACTAGGGATCTATTGATAAAGTGAAGATGTTGCAAAGTTGCATTAGGGGCCTTATTGAAAGGACACCGGTCTCACCAATGTAATCCAAGTAATGCTAGTCCGTCGGATCCTACCTTGTCAGCGGCATCCTCTCTGTATGTGGGAGTTCAATTCGGAAGGTCCAGGGACCCTTCAGCACTTCTCCGGCACAATGCTCCAAGGGATGTGGAAATTATTCTTCGGCGCACGAAAATAGTGGCCGAATACTACAAAAGACCTTGGTTTAGACTGCAATCATCCGGATACCCCGGTAAGCACTTAACTCCCGAACATAGTTTAGTCAAATTCCTCATAATGTACTGATAAAACTCTACTCAGCCAGGGTTCGATAAAGAAGGCAATGAGAATTAGGTGTTTGGCTCCACTTCCCGAGGACTCTGTCGATCCGGTGTTAACAAGGATAATGGCTTCGGCACCATATCAAGTGCCAGCGGGGAAAGATAAGGAGGAGAGCGAAGAGGCCCAAGGGGGCCTCCATTCTGGAGGCACACCAGGCAATTTGTCCAAGGAGATTGGAACTTCCACTTCTGAAGGTGGAAGGGAAGGGCAAGCTGACATCCCTTCTCCTCATGGGAAGAAGAGGACCGCCTCCGAAGACTTGAAGAGAGAAGCTTATAAGCGGGGGAAGATATCCCAGTCAAGGGGTGACGTTGACATGCAGTCACTCCGTAAAGATAGGCCCTTAGCCGAATCGTAAGTGAACCAGGGTGTTTTAAACATATCCCGTTCTTTCCTGGCTATGAGGGTAACATTTAAAATATATGTTTGCAGTCCAGTACGCAGCCCTCCTCAACAGTCCTCCTCTTCGGGGGATCTTCTTTCGGAGATGATGGAGAGTGAGACGCCTCCACTGATCTCCATGCCTGATAAGGCAGACGATACTGAGGTGTCGTCCCGGAGGATCTTTCCCGATCAATGAGTGGCAGGAGGGGCAGCGAAGACTGGGCCCGAAGGTAATACTTCGGACGCCCAGGGTCCGGGGTGTGCGGCCCTCACAGGGACCAGCAACAAAAGTCCTAGACTATCAGAGTTCCGAGGGATGACTGTAACGCCCCGGATACAACTTTCCATATTCGTAACTCCGACTCTTGCCATTTCCGGCTATGTGATTTTTATTTCCTCCGTGGTTGGGTCTTTGTCTGTTGTTTTGCATTTTGTTCTTGTTATGCATCTCGTCTCATGTCTTCATTCGCATTGCATCGACATCGTTTTCATAAAACTTGCATCCGTTCGGGTTCCGCTGGTTCTCTTCGTTGTCCGTTCCGAGCCCAGACACACTCGCACGCGCCAGCGGCACCTCTGAAATATTATTTTATAAGTGGCATAAAAATGTTCTCGGAATCGGTTGCAACTTGTCGTGCGGTCTTATTATAGTGTAGATAGACCACCTGCCAAGTTTCGTCGCATTCGGAGTCCATTTGTTAGCCCAACCGTTAAATGCGTAGCGGTACCGTTGCCGGTACCTTCGTCGGACGTTTTCGGTATCCGGAAACAATTGCTGGGCTGCATTTATTCCCTTTGCTCTCAGCCCAACCCTCTCTTCACAGCCCACCTAGGCCTTCCAGACCCCTCGCGCGGTCCGAAACCTCCCCCGAACCCGACCCGAGCAGTCGTCATCGTTGGATCCAGATCATCCCCAAACATCCCGAAAACATCCCCGTTTTCTTATTTGGACTCCCTAGCCTATTTTTCTCGACCGTCAGATCTAACCGAGGGACCATAACCTAACCACTCGCTATATAACCAGTCTAATCCCTAAAATTAGGCAGCTTGTCCCATCCTCCTCATTCCTCCTAGCCGCCGCCCCTCTCTCCCTTGGTTTCAGCTCCGAGCCAACCAGCACCCACCGATCCTCTTCCTTGGGATCCATCCCCACCGAGATCAAACCAACCTGCAGCACTCGATCTCCCTCATCCCCGAGCCCTCCCTCGCTCGATCTGGACCAGGAGGGTCCCGAGCATCTCCTCCACCGCCCCGCCATCTTCCTGGAAGCCGCGGCGCCCGAGCGCTCCTCCTCCTCGAGAACCGCAGCTCCGGCGAACCTCGCCGCCGGCGACCACCTCCCGCAGGCCCGTGCCACCTCCTTCCTCCCTGCGCCCCTTCTCTTCCTTCCCTTTTCTCTAAGCGCCATTGCTTCCTCGTGTTTCCTTCGCACAGGAGCTCCAACCCCAGCCATGGACACTCGTGCTTCCCCAATCGACCCTGCTGGCTTGAATCCCGCCGAATCAGATGCCTGCTCGTCCCGCACCATCACGCCCAGGGCCCCGCGCCCCTGCCTCTCCTTTCCCCGTTCCCTTCCCTGATTTGTCTCTCTCTGAAACTCTCTCCCTCGTTTTACAGAGGATGGGTACTACCTTCTTCAGCTCTGCCCGCAAGCCATAGCCGGACCCGCCTCCATCGGCCTCCGTTCGGCACGCTGCCGCCCGGATCTGCTCGCCGCCTCGCTGACCCGTCCCCGGCCACCGGTGCCCTCGCCGGAGTCCACCAGCGCCATCGCAGTCCCGCTGCCGCCTGCTTCCTCTCGTCAGAAATGACCGAGCGCTCGCCCGCGTGCGTTGACCGCGCCCGCGTGTACCAGGCCTCGACGCCCCAGTGCCAGCGCCTGGGCCACCTCTACTTCGGCCCAGCGGCTCCCCTCCGCCAGCGCAGCCCAGTCCACCCCGGCCTACAACTCCAGCGCCTGGGCCAGCGGCCTCCAAGGCCCAGCCAGCCAGCCTCCTGTAGATCCGACCGGGCCACGGCCCATGGATGAGCTCCCCACAGCCCCTTCTGTTCAGCCCGCAGTGCACCAGATTCGGCCCGTTCATGTTTTTTTTCAGATTCTGCAAATTTAGGTTTATCCCAGGATTAATAGATTTGCAGAAACCCCCTTTAACTTCATGCATTTAATAACTAATAAACTGTGCATCGGATTAAAATAATTTATATATGTAAAATGCTTAGAATTTTGTGTAGATTAATAATATGCCACTTTCATCCATGTTTAACATGTTTAACATGCTGTTTGTGTTTATTTTGCATAATGCCATGCTAAAATGATTTATTTCGTAACTAAATAACCGTAGCTCGGTTTTAAATAAACTTTATATGTAAATGGGATGGAAAAATGCCTAGTTTAACATGGTGCACCTTATTTTTCTGCTTAACAACAATAAAATATGTTTTAGGGCAGAACAGTACCAAAATTCATAATTTGCACATGGGGGATTTCCAGAATTGTTGTTTGTTATTTCCGGCCTCATTTAAACTTTCCTAAATAGTTAGTTTTGTCATGCTTCACCTCTTGCCATGTTAACCAACATTTAATATTGTTGAGTTCCTAACCGGGAGTGAACTAAATAATTGATGTGGTGTTTTGCATGTTGAGCTCCACTTAATTTGTAGGATTGTTTGTGCACTTTGCCATGCCATGCCTTATTAAACCGGACATGCATCATACTTGTTTGTGCATCATGCCATGTTTATGCTTGTGCATTTACTATGTTGTTTGTTTCTTTCCGGTGTTGCTTCTTAGTTCCGGTCATGTTGCGATTGTGAGGATTCGTTCGACTACCACCGTTCGTCTTCTTCATGGACTCGTTCTTCTTCCTAGCGGGATTTCAGGCAAGATAACCGCTACCCTGGATCTCACTACTATCATTGCTATGCTAGTTGCTTCGTTCTATCGCTATGCTGCGTTACCTATTACCTGTTTATCAAGCCATCCCAAATTGCCATGAACCTCTAACCTTTGACACCTTTCCTATGCAAGCCGTTGTTTGGCTATGTTACCGCTTTGCTCAGACCCTCTTTTAGTGTTGCTAGTTGCAAGTGAAGTTGAAGATTTCTCCATGGTGGACAGGATTTTGGTTGGGATATCACAATATCTCTTATATTATTAATGCATCTATATACTTGGTAAAGGGTGGAAGACTCGGCCTTTTGCCTAGTGTTTTGTTCCACTCTTGCCGCCCTAGTTTCCATCATACCGGTGTTATGTTCCCGGATTTTGCGTTCCTTACGCGGTCGGGTGATTTATGGGACCCCCTTGACAGTTCGCTTTGAATAAAACTCCTCCAGCAAGGCCCAACATTGGTTTTACCATTTGCCTCACCACCACCTATACCTTTCCCTTGGGTCGGCCAACCCGATGGTCATCTTTATTTTAGCCCCCCCGGGCCAGTGCTTGTCTAAGTGTTGGTCTGAACTGAGCAGCCTGCGGGGCCACCTCAGGGCAACTCGAGGGCTGGTTTTACTCGTAGCTTGACTTATCCGGTGTTGCCCTGAGAACGAGATATGTGCAGCTCCTATCGGGATTGTCGGTGCATCGTACGGCTTTGCTGGTCTTGTTTTACCATTGTCGAAATGTCTTGTAAACCGGGATTCCGAGTCTGATCGGGTCTTCCTGGGAGAAGGTCTATTCCTTCGTTGATCGCGAGAGCTTGTCATGGGCTAAGTTGGGACACCCCTATAGGGTATAATCTTTCGAAAGCCGTGCCTGCGGTTATAGGCAGATGGGAATTTGTTAATGTCCGGTTGTAGATAACTTGACACCAGATCCAAATTAAAATGCATCAACCGCGTGTGTAGCCGTGATGGTCTGTTCTCGGCGGAGTCCGGGAAGTGAACACGGTTTCTGGGTTATGTTTAACGTAAGTAGGAGTTCAGGATCACTTCTTGATCATTACTAGTCGACGACCGTTCCGCTTGCTCTCTTCTCGCTCTTATTTGCGTATGTTAGCCACCATATGCTTAGTCGCTGCTGCAGCCTCACCACTTTACCTCTTCCTTTCCCTTTAAGCTTTGCTAGTCTTGATACCCATGGTAATGGGATTGCTGAGTCCTCGTGGCTCACAGATTACTACAACCACAGTTGCAGGTACAGGTTATGCGATGATCATGACGCGAGAGCGATGCTTGCTTGTGTTGAGTTCTTCTGCTTCTTCGATCAGGGATAGGTTCCAGGTCGGCAGCCTGGGCTAGCAGGGTGGATGTCGTTTGAGTTTTTGTTTGTGTTTCATCCGTAGCCGGATGATGCTCTGATGTATTGTGATGTTGTATTCGTATGGCATTGTATGCCTTATGTATGTATCCCCATCTATTATGTAATGTTGATGTAATGATATCCACCTTGCAAAAGTGTTTCAATATGCGGGTCTATCCTTGGTGGGACCTTCGAGTTCCTTTTGGATAGGGTCGCATATTGGGCGTGATAATGACGCAACCTGTTCCGGGTCCGGAGGCACCGGATACATTGATGGACATGTTGCAGCATGCATCCGTTTCATAGGAACATCGTACCTTGATGGGTACGGTGGTTGAAAGAATTTGGTCCGTGAAAAGTGGATTGAATGAAGCCTGCACAAGCCTACTAAGAGGTTTCAAGATACGCAGTGTAATTTCAATTATGTTATGAATGCAAATTGCACCTATGTATAGATAGTAGCCCCTGAGACTCTGGTTGACATCCAAAGGGAGGCGGTCAGAGGATCAAAAGTATATGCCCAGGAAATGATCTGACTAATTGAAACACAGGTGTTACATCCGTTGCGACTGCCCAAGCTACAGAGGTAGCACATCTGAAGCAGAAAGTTGATGTAGCAGATGATGATGTCATGCTTATTAACAGGCGGCTCGACGAGGCGCAAGGTATGTCTCTGGGGCACTCAGTACATGATAGTATTATGATATGATCGTGGCACTGAGAATTTGTACATGCATAACTACAGATAGTGCCGCCGCTGTTGAGACCCTTCGGGCTGAACTTGCCCGGGCCAAGGAGCAAGCCAAGATGAGTAATGCGGCTGCCGAAAAGGTAGCCGCCAAATTAAAGGTTGAGCAGACTGCTCGGCGTTAGTGCGAGGAGAGAATATCAACTATGGCACTTGAGCTGAAGGATGCCACTAGCCGATGCCAAGTTCTTGAAAAAGATAACAAAACCAAAGTGGCTGATCTTGACAAGGCCTTACAAGAGGCGAAGGAAGCCCAGTCTGAGTCTAGAGTAGCTCGGGAGGAGATCCGACAAGCTGGGGAGATCACGGCTGGTAAGCCCTTTTTATTGCAAACTAAGTTTGGCGATCCGAAGTATGCCCCGCTTAATCAACCGTGGAGTTCTCCAGATGCCTTTTTGGACCTGCCGAAGAGTGTTGCCGATGCGAATCAGTTTTTCCACACGCAAGAAGGACATGCGACGGAAAAGCTATTCTGGTCGCAATTTGACACGCCAAAGCGTCCACTGTTGAATGAACAAATGGCACAGTGGGCCGATCTCCACAAGATGTCCGGAACTGCCATGAAGGACGTCATAGCCCGGCTGTGGCCGACTGAGCCAATTCCGAATAGTTATTTCTGTTTGGTGCGGCAACTTGTTAATGTGGTGTTGCGTATCGACGCTGTTAAGCAGTCAACATGCATAGAAGGTGCATGGATGGCCCTTGCCCGTGTCAAGATGTATTGGGCGAAGATGAAGGCCACCGATATTGCAGCGCAGAGTCCACCCGGAGGCAAGGACCCTAACATGCCAGAACATTACTTTGAAGATGTCCTGGAAGGTGCCCGCTTGATAGAGGGTCAATGCTCGAAAGATATTATGTTTGAGTGAAGTGTAATGAAATTGTAAAAACAATGTTATGATATGTTTTAACGCTATGTTTTTATACTTTTGCCCGAAAAGTTTTGGTGCCTCCTGTGCAGCCATTTTTATATATACAATCTGAAAGTTTGCCAGTCGACGGCTTCAGCCCCCTCGCTTATAACGCAGGGGTGTTCGGAAAAGCACTTGATCACACTTGACCCAACGTCTTGGTCCGTTAAGGAGGTGTTAGTGCGGTGAACCAGGCAATTGGACTATAGGGCTTTAACACTTTCACTTAGCCATAGGAGTTTGACGGTGGGTCTATGATATAGCCCCTGATATGTTCGCGTTTATCCGAATATGGCATGTTTGACATACGTGACCAGAATAATGGTCCTTCGTTTAATACGGAGGGAATCGCAAAGATTCCGATGAGTCATCGAGTGGTTGACCAGCTCTCGCCGCATCATGAAAGTCAGTTTTCGGCTTTATCTACTTAGGTGCTCATCCGGATGAGCCAGGACACAATTGTAGTAGTTCTCCCTTTACTACCCTAGCCGATATAGCGGAACGTAAGGTAGTAAGCACAGGAGCCGGGCAACCCAACTATTGACCAAAGACATGATTAGGAGCTGATGCATATAAGGCCAAACTTGCGACACCGAACACTTCCTACAGGTGTCCGGACTTTTCAATATATACCGGGATGAATATAGCCCCTGGTAATAGACCCTGGTATCAAGGCATGTATGGCAATCTGACGTGGTGAGAGCATAAATCTCAAAACGCAATACGAACCAAGCTGCTTCTATAACATCCACTTTAGTACGGCGAGTCGTATATTTACAGGTAATGCCGATATCTTTCTTGGACATTTTACATGCCAGGAAAGTATAAAACAAAAAGAGATAAAAAGGTTTACACACGGTCTTAATCTAAAAAAAGAAACCTTAATGCGGGGCCCTGCTGCACGTCTGTGCCGTTTTCTCTGTTGTGAAGTGTCCTTGAAAGGCATAGTGTGATGGCTGTCTGTAAAAAAGGGAAAAAACTAGGTAAAAGAATCTGGTATGGCCGTAAGTAAAGCTGGTTCGTTTCAATGAACCGTGAAATATAACTTCTGGAGTCCGAACATGGTCGAGCCGAACTATGGACTTTTTGTTTGCAGTGTGCCCCCGGCGCCACCCAAGGAATTTTGAGTGTATATTTATGTATACGTGGCACGTGTGCTATCTCCTTATGGGGCGGTCGATGGGGGCGTAGCTGCTAATCTAGCTCGGATTTATCTGAGCTGCCGCGCTGAGGTGTGCGCGAGACATGTTTAGCTGTGTCTGCGGTCTTGATGACCGATGAGCTGCTCGGCTTGAATAGGCCGTTTTGTGTTATGACTGCTAGAGCCGCCGTGTATTCCTCTATACGAAGAGAGCGCTCCATATTTCCGCTGACCGTAATGACGCCACGTGGTCCAGGCATTTTGAGTTTTAGATAAGGATAATGCAGGACTGCATTAAAACAGGCGAAGGCCGTTCTTCCGAGTAGTGCATGATAGCCACTTCGGAACGGAGCTATATCAAAGATTAGTTCTTCGCTTCGAAAGTTGTCGGGGGAGCCGAATACAACATCCAATGTTAGAGAGCCCGTGCAGTGGGCTTCCACGCCCGGTATAACTCCCTTAAAGGTAGTGATGCTTGGCTTGATTCTTGACGGGTCTATCCCCATCTTGCGAACAGTGTCCTAATATATGAGATTGAGACTGCTGTCGCCATCCATGAGGACTCGAGTGAGGTGGTATTCGTTGATTATTGGGTCAAGCACGAGGACAGCTGAGCCCCCGTGATGGATACTAGTCGGATGGTCCCTGCGATCAAAGGTGATCGGATAGGCCGACCATGGGTTGAATTTGGGGGTGATGGGCTCGACGGCGTAGACATCTCGGAGTGCGCGTTTGCGCTCCCTCTTTGGGATATGAGTGACATAGATCATGTTCACTGTTTTGATCTCCAGTGGAAGTTTCTTCTGTCCCCCCGTGTTCGGCTGGCGAGGTTCGTCCTCATCTTCGCTCTGAGGTCCCTTCCCCTTATGTTCAGCGTTTGAGTTTGCCGGCCTTCTTGAAGACCCAGCAACTACGGTTGGTATGGTTCGCAGGTTTAGCGGGGTTGCCGTGGATCTGGCAGGGCCTATCTAGAATTTTATCCAGGCTGGATGGATCGTCTTTATTGCCTTTAAATGGCTTCTTCCGTTGACCGGTTCTGGAGCCCCTGAATCTGGCGTTTACCGTTGTATTGTCTGGGATTTCTTCATTGTTCCGACGTTTGTTTTTGCTGCTTCATTGTTTTCCATTGCCGTCCCTGACCTCAAATGTGCCGGGATCACTGGTGCTGCTACGGGCTAACCAGCTGTCCTCACCCACGCAAAATCGGGTCATGAGTGTTGTTAAGGCTGCCATTGTCCTTGGCTTTTCCTGGCCGAGGTGTCTGGCTAGCCATTCGTCCCAAACACTATGTTTGAAGGCCGCTAAGGCTTCGGCGTCCAGACAATCGACGATTTGGTTCTTAGTGAGAAACCGGTTCCAAAGCTTACAGACTGAT
The DNA here is from genome assembly GCF_018294505.1 of Triticum aestivum. Classification (NCBI taxonomy): domain Eukaryota; kingdom Viridiplantae; phylum Streptophyta; class Magnoliopsida; order Poales; family Poaceae; genus Triticum; species Triticum aestivum. The sequence goes on from NC_057810.1 coordinate 361,910,081, forward strand.
TCTCCAGGTTGTTGGATTATGTGACTTAGATCATCTGCATCCGAGGGCCGGACATAGGTCCCTTGGAAATTGGCCCAAAAAGCGTCCTCAAGTTCTTCCCAGCTTCCAATGGAGTTTTCAGGGAGGCTTTTCAGCCAGTGCCGAGCTGGTCCTTTTAGCTTGAGGGGTAAGTATTTGATGGCGTGGAGATCATCTCCGCGAGCCATGTGGATGTGAAGAATAAAGTCTTCTATCCAAACCGCGGGGTCCGTCGTTCCATCATATGCCTCGATGTTTACGGATTTAAACCCTTATGGAAAATAATGTTCCAGCACCTCATCGGTGAAGCACAAGGGGTGTGCAGCACCCCTGTATCTGGCTGTGTCCTGGATTGGGTCCGAGGGTTGTAATGTTCAGCATTGGTTTCGAGCTGGTAAATGAACGGTATATTTGGTTTGATAATCATGATCCTGTGTAGGAGCATGTTCCCTGGATCCATAGATGGACCTGGTTTTGCTAGCCTTTTTGTCTAGGTCTTCACGTAGATCGTGTTTCTAGTCCTGGGCCGCAACCTTCCTTCCTTTACGGGAGGGGTGCGGGCTTGTGTACGACATTGCTAGCTGCTCTGTCTCGACCACGAAGTGGCCGGTGCGGCCTGTCGGCCGTATTGTTATTTGGTGGTATAGGCGCAATAGCCTCGTCATCAAATTTGGGCAGCAGCTTATGCTTAGGATATCTCTTTGTTTGGCGATTACTGCCGTATTTTTCCTCAGCATCTAGCACTTCGTTCCATCTGTCATTGAGCGTATCCTGTGCGACTTTAAGCCGTTGCTTCTACTTTTTCAGGCTCCTTGCGGTGGCGATAAGCCTTTGATGGAGGTGTTCTTGTTCTAATGGTTCTTCTGGGACGACGAATTCGTCGTCGCCCAGGCTGATCTCCTCTTCAGAGACAGGTTGATAATTGCTATCTTCGGCATCGCTGTGGTCAGACAACATCTCCGGACTATATTCGCCGTCCTCTCACACGCCCTACTCCAACGTCAGGTCTGCGGGGTCCTCGGCTTGGTTCAGATTATCATCATCGTCCGTGACAACGTTGCTGTTTTTCCTTTTGCTGGATCGAGGTCGGCGCTTCTAACGCTGGCGCTTGGGAGGTTCATCGACACGCATGTCGTTATCGCCATCAGCCTCCTTCTCCTTAGGTGTGTCCACCATGTATATATCGTATGAGGATGTAGCCGTCCACCGCCCTAAGGGTGGTGGTTTTTGTGTCTGCTCCTCTCCGACATCGTCATCCATACCGTCGGTGTCATCGGAGCCGAGCGTGTCGGTTAAGTCTTCGACGGTGGCAATGAAGTGGGTGGTGGGTGGGAAACGAAGTTCTTCATTGTCTGCTTCCCATTCGAGTCGTACATAGTTCGGCCGAGAGTCCCCCGTCAAGGAGAGTGATTTCAATGAGTTTAACACATCGCCTAGAGGTGAGTGCTAGAAGATGTCCGCAGAGCTCAACTCCAGGATCGACGCCCAATCAGGTTCAATGGACGCAGATGCACGCAGTCCGGAACCTATGGCCGGAGACGAGTCCGAGGTTCCGGTGACACAAGCCCAGATCGATGTCGGGTCTGTGTGCGGCTCGAGCGCCGCTGAGTCTGCCGCTTCCGTGGCGAGGTTAAGCTTCCCGTCTTCGGATGACGCGGTCTTCTCTGGATCTAGGGCCAGAGCGGTTACATGCGCTGTCTTCTGAGCGCGGCCAGATGACAGATTTAGGTCATGTTCATCGTGGTGATAGGGGGCAGACGTCATGGGCTTGAATCCGTCGAAGATCAAGTCTCCAAGGATATCGGCCACAAAATTCAGGCTTCCAAATCTGACCTGATGGCCAGGGGCGTAGCTATTGACCTGCTCTAGATGGCCAAGCGAGTTGACCCGCAGTGCGAAGCTGCCGAATACAAAGATCTGTCCGGGGAGGAAGATCTCGCCCTGGATTGCGTTGTTGTAGATGATTGATGGAGCCATCAAGCCTTTTGGTGACGACGCAGCGGAACTCTCAATGAAAGCACCAATGTCAGTGTCAAAACCGGTGGATCTCGGGTAGGGGGTCCCGAATTGTGCGTCTAAGGCTAATGGTAATAGGAGGCGGGGGACACAATGTTTACTCAGGTTCGGGCCCTCTCGATGGAGGTAATACCCTACTTCCGCTTGATTGATCTTGATGAATATGAGTATTACAAGAGTTGATCTACCACGAGATCGTAATGGCTAAACCCTAGAAGTCTAGCCTATGATTATGATTGTTCTCCTCTCTACAGACTAACCCTCCGGTTTATATAGATAACGGAGGTGGCTAGGGTTACACAAAGTCAGTTACAGAGAAAGGAATCTACATATCCGAATCGCCAAGCTTGCCTTCCACGCAAAGGAGAGTCCCATCCGGACACGGGGAGAAGTCTTCTATCTTGTATCTTCATAGCCCAACAGTCCGGCCCATGTACATAGTTCGGCTGTCTGAGGACCCCTTAATCCGGGACTCCCTCAGTCAGCGTCAGAGAGGACTGCATCGACAACCTGCTTGCTAAGGTCGAAGTCAGGCAGACTGGGAAGGGAGATAGGGAGGAGGAGACGACGAGGATTAGGGGGTCCTAGTGGTGGTCGGCGGTGAGGCGTGGGATCCGTTGGGGCCGGATGGCACCGACAACAGCAATTTCTCCAAATTGTTCCATGTCTTCTTTTTGTCCTGAGATTTCTAGATTGGATGGGAAGAGATGGGCAGAATAGGAGGGGCAGGGGGTGGCCACATGCAAACAAAGAGTTGTGTGTGGTCGTCTTTTTACAAAATTATCTTAGCTCGTCTCAGATGCGTTGGATGCAAATTAAACGAGTGTAGAGGAAGAATGGCACGCACACCGTCATCACCAACTTAACTTTTTATAGGAGTAGAGAAACTTTACTCATATGATTTATGATCATTTTAATAGAGAGTATAAACATGTAGCTCATGAACTCGCTAGGATAGCAAGGTTTTCCTTTTGTTAATATCTGGATGGATTTGCACTCAGAAGCGATGATATATATGATTGTAAATGATGCTACGATCTTTAAGATTGAATAAAGGAGGAGACGCTTGTAAAAATATATGAGGAAAGACACCCATACTTAGTGGGACATGGCTAGGCAGCGCATGGGCGCTCGATGGACTGCTCGAGCACATCCACCATATTAGGAAATTGATGTGACATGTCATCCTAGCCTACCAAAAAAGGGAGTACATAGTCTTCCATCCTCAGGTGACCTCAGTCGAGAGACCATGTGCATTTATGTGGGGTTTCAAAAAACTTAAAAAGTCATAACGTTTGATTGGAATGTCGGAATTTATATCTATTTTCACTATTGTGTTTCTCGCGACGAGTTCTTCAAAACTAGATCCCATATGAGTAGGTTTCGACAAACTTTTTTCTGAGAAACTTTGTGTGCTACATAGGCAACTTCGGTGCTATAGGAAAGTAACTCTTTTTTCCCTAGTATGACTACCTATCAGCGGACGATACTTCTAAATTGATTACCACGACTACCAATTGACTAGCTTCACCTCTAAGTTGCCTACCATAAGGACACCCAATCACCCCAAATGCTGTGATCGACCTCTCTAGACATCTTTAACCATCCAATGACGGTCACCTGATTTGTTTGAACAAGTCTGTACATCCGAAACCTTCCAAACCGAATGATGAGGGGCATTCTCAGGGGCCCTCGGCGTCCATTGCTCCCTTCGACATCAAGTAGGATCTCGTCTCCTTAGACAACAAGAGGAGCAGAATCTGCCAAGTAGTTTTGATCGTACCACCCTGATGAGATAAATTAATGACGCATCTCTATGACACAAACTTCAAAGGTATCTAAAACTTTTACATATTAGCCAAATTATAATATTGGTGATGTTTTTGCTCATGAGGATTGGGCAACTGGATACATGGTTTTAGACAACTGTATGGTTTGTGTGGGCAATTGGATACATGATTTTAGACAACTATATGGTTGATTATGGGCAACTGGATACATGATTTTAGACAACTTTATGGTTGATTGCGGGCAACTGGATACATGATTTTAGACAACAGTATCATTGATTGTAGGCAACTATGAGACCTAAAAAAGGGATAAAGAATATACATATGTTCATTTTTGTAGGGCGGCAAAGATAAACTTAATCCCCTAAAAATACTTCGTGATTTTAGTTATGTCTCCATGACCAGCTCCACACCGCTCCCCCTCTATAATCATTCACCAAGTATTTACGATCATACCAAGGGATCCCACGTCGAGGAGATGAAATTCTTGATGCATCTATATGACACAATCTTAATTGAAAGGTATCTAAGACCTTTACATATTGGCCAAATTATGGACTTGATAATGTTTCTGTTCACAAGGATTCGGCAAGTGCATACATGGTTCTAGGCAGCTTTATAGCTAATTGTGGGCAACTATGACACCTGAAAAAGGGAAAACGAACATACACATGTTCGTTTTGTAGGGGTTCACAGATAAACTTAATACCATAGAAAAACTTCATGCTTTTAGTTATGTCCCCATAACCAGCTCCACCCCGCCACCCTTTATGATCATTCACCAAGTGTTTATGATCATACCATTGGATCCCACCCGAAGAGCAGAAATTCTTGACACACCACTGTGACACAAACTTAACTGATAGATATCTAAAAGCTTTAGATATTGGCCAAATCATGGTCTTGGTAATATTTCTGCTCATGAGGATTGGGCAATGAGATACATGGTTTTAGGCAACTGTATGGTTAATTGTGGGCAACTATCTTATCTTTCATGTATTGTGCATAAGAAAAGGGATCCAAGTATATTTTTCTCTGTGTTTTTGTTGCTTTTGTTGTGTGATAGTTTTTTCTAAATCGAGCCGTGATCCGTGTGGTCGCCGAGGTCGCTTGTTGCCTCCCTCCGATGGCGAATCATGGTGGGGCACGAGCGAATCCCCTCCCCTTTCTACCTCTATCTCTTCGACGGTAACCGAAACAAAAATGGGTGGGTGTGGGAGCAGGGGCGGCGCTTCCACAAACTGGAGTGGTTATCTCTTTTTTTTATTTGGAAGGGGCCTCACTGTACCTTCGATCGCCACACCAGACAGGAAAGCGCATGTGCGCGATTCGTGCCAAATCGAATGGCCCGAGACAGTGCGCTCGAAATCTCCAAATAGTGCAGTTGCACTAATAAGCATTTGGGGTCAACTTATATGTAAATTTAGTGTACAGGATAGTCATGGGAGGCAGCTTATAATGACTTCTTCTTATTGATAGGCAATCATTATAGGCAAACTAAGAAGAAATTGCTTTCCTATAGCACTAAAGTTGCCTCTTTAGCACCCAAAGTTGCACAAAATAGAAAGTTTGTCGAAACATATCCATAGGGGATCTAATTTTGAAGAACTCGTCGCGAGAAACCCAACGGTGAAAACAAATTCTAATTGCGAGACTTGAATCACAAGTTATGGTTTTTTAAAATTTTATTAAGCCCAAACAAATGCACACACTTGTCCTTTCTTTACTGATTTGTGCAAAGTAGGGAGCGTTCGATGGGATGAGAAATAAATATTTTCCTTTTTTGTAGTGTAATGTTGACACAGAATGCTAATTGTCTTTTTTGTGGAGTGAGTTTTTTGTCATGTACCGCATGGGCTCGTGCAGCCCAATTAGTGCAGCTGCACTATTAAGTACTCCCTTTTTTTTAGTCTGCATATAAGATTTGGTCAAAGTCAAACTTTGTCAACTTTGACTAAGTTTATAGAAAAAATATCTAGATTTACAATATGAAATCAATATTGTTAGACGCATCATGAAATTAATTTTCATATCATATAGTCGGTATTGTAGATGTTGATATTTTTTCTAATAAAGTTGGTCAAACTTTACAAATTTGACTTTGACCAAATCTTATATGCAAACTAAAAAAATGAAGGGAGTATTTAGGTACTTATAGGCTATAAGCATGAAAATAGATAGTCTGGTGAGTGGTGACTGTAATATAGAAAAAAAGGGTCCGTCACATCTACTCCCTCCGTTCCCAAATATTTGTCTTTCTAGGCATTTCAAATAGACACAACATACGGATGTATGTAGACATATTTTAGAGTGTAAATTCACTTATTTTGCTCCGTACATGGTCACTTGTTAAAATCTCTAGAAAGACAAATATTTCGGAACGGAGGGAGTAGATGTGAGATAATATCTCATATCCATTTTTTTTGTCCTATTTGTTTGTCTGGTTTGTTTGATTTTAATTTGTCAAAGCCCAAAACTACAAACTACCTCGTCGTGTGTCCGCCTTGGTCACCAGCCTATATGCAAATCTGGTCACTACGTCCCCTCGTAAAAAAAATCTGGTTGCTAGCTACCCGTACAAGGAACCTGATCGCTAGCTTTTTCTGGAAAACAAAATGATCGCTAGTGCAAAATCGACTTGTTAGCTTTTGCCTCTGATCATTATACATTTACAAGGACATCTCCCATAGCTAGCTTCTAGGCTACCAACGATTTATTTTATTTTTTGCCTTTTGGTTTTGCATTTTTCACTATTATATTGTATAATTAATTTTCAGTAAAGAACAAAATTTTATCAACACATATTTCAAAAACCGAATTTACATAAGTTTTTTCAAATTGTAAGAAAATTTTAACGAATACCAAAAATATTCTAATATATGGTGAACAATGCTTTAATATATGATGATCATTTTCTGAATACACACTATTTTTTTTTCCAGTACACACTGAACATTGTTTTTGATATACACGAACTTTTTAGTATACGATGAACTGAAAGTGAACTTTTTTATATACATTGAACTAAAAGTGAACAGGAAAAAACAAAATAGATAAATAGATAAATAACAAGAGAACAAAAAATAAACACATTTTGATTTTCTTTAAAAAAATTGATCAACATGAACAATTTTAGAAAGTGAACTAATTTAAATTTTTTGAAACATGTATTGAAACTTGCGAATTTATGAACAAACAAAAAAATATCAGAATATGAAAAAAAATGATATCAACTTTTGAAAAATAGAAAAATAAAAAGGAGATGAAAAACAATGAAGAAACATGATAAATAAAAAAGCAGAAAGAACATGAAGAAAATGAAACAAACAAAAAAAAGGTATCCTAACTACTTGGGCCGGCTCATCTGCAGTGTGTTCGCTGACTAGGATGGACTCGAAACTAGGAAAATAATATTGGACCCCCAATGGCAAGTCGAGGGTGGACTCTCAATTGGGAACAAAAAAGGTCGGGCCCCAGTTGCGAGTCGAGTTTGGACTTGCAACTGGGGACAAAAATGGTTGGACCCTAATTGCGAGTCAAGGGTGGACTTGCAGCCGGGACTAGAAAGGGTCGAGCCCCAGTTGCGAGTCGATGGTGGACTTGCAACTAGGGAAAAGGTCGTCACCAGTTACGAAACGACGGTGGACTCGTAACTAGGACTAAAAAAATGTCGGGCACCAGTTGCGAGTCGAGGGTGAACTTGCAACTCGGAAAAACGGTTGAGCTGTAGTTGTGAGTCGAGGGTGGACTTGCAACTCGGGCAAAAAATGTTGGGCCCTAGTTGCGAGTCGAGGACGAACTTGCAACTCAGACAAAAAGGTTGGACCCTAGTTACGAGTCGAGTGTGGACTTTCAACTCAGACAAAAAAGGTTGGGCCCCAGTTGCGAGTCCACGACGAACTTGCAGCTCGGACAAAAAAGGTTGGACCCTAGTTGCGAGTCGAGAGTCGACTTGAAACTCGGACAAAAAAGATTGGGCCCCAGTTGCGAGTCGAGGACGCACTTGCAACTCGGACAAAAAAAGGTTGTGCCCTAGTTACGAGTCGAGGGTGGACTTGCAACTCGGACAAAAAATGTTGGCCCCCAGTTGCGAGTCGATGGTGGACTTGCAACTTGAAAAAAAATTCTAGCCCCATTTGCGTCGAGAGAAGACTTGCAACTAGGACAAAAATGGTTTGGCCACAGTTGGACTTTCAACTGGAAAGAAAAGGCCAGACCCCAGTTGTGTGTCGAGGGTGGACTTGCAATTAGGACAAAAAAATATTGAGACCCAGTTGTGAGTTAAGAGTGCAATTGCAACTAGGGAAAAAAGGTCAGGCCCAGCTGTGACTCAAGGGTGGATTGCAACTAGGACAAAAAAGGGCCAGGTCCGAGTTACAAGTCAAGGGGGGTATTGCAACTGGGACAAAATGGTTCGGTCCCTAACTGTGAGTCGAGGGTGGACTTGCAAATAGAAAAAATGTCAGGCCCCGTTGCGAGTTGAAGATGGACTTGCAACTAAGACAAAAAGTTCGGGTCCCAAAGTCGAGAGCGGACTTGCAGTTGGAAGGAAAAAATGTCGGACCCGAGTTGCGAGTCGAGGATGGACTTGCAACTGGGACAAAAAAGACCGAGCCCCAATTGCGATTTAAGGGTGGACTTGCAACTAGGACAAAAAACTGTCAGTCCCCAGTTACAAGTCAAGGGCGGACTTGCAAATGTGACAAAAAAGAATGGGTCCCAGTTGCGAGTTGAGGGTGGACTTGCAACTAGGACAAAAAAAGGTCAGACCCCAATTATGAGAGGGCCAACAAAAGCAGACTCGAATAGGCCTAGGCCAACAACAGGATACACAATAAACAAACAACAATGAGGGAGGCGGAAGGTAGAGCTTGCAGGAAATGACAAAAAATAATCAAATGGTGAATTTAAAAAGTACTTATTAAATTTTAAAAATCATGGATTTAAAAGACTAAAAAAGAGAAAAAAACAAAAAATTAAAAAGATGGGACCTCTATTGCATGTTAGTGTGTGATTGGACTTGCACGTAGAACAAAAAATGAATTGGGCCTCAGTTAGGAACAAGTAGACAAAAGATAACAAGGAGACACAGGAATACATCATCCAACACCGGGAGATCAAAAGTTTACGCAAAAATTACAACAAGAAGATGCAACGGTGACAGTGACTAGTTGCATGACAATAGTGTATTTGCAACATAATCTAAAAATATGTTGGGCCGAGTTGCATCTCGGTGGTTTACTTGCAATTGCAACAATAAAAAAAAAGACGAGCTCCAGACTGCATGTCGGTGGTCGACTTGTAACTAGAATAAAAAATAAAAAGATGAACCTAGTTAGGAGTACACTTGCAGGAAAGACCAAAACGGTTTGGTCCCAGATATATGTCGGTGATCGACTTGCAACTGGAACGAGAATAATAAAAAGACACAAGGTTCTTATGTATTAGGGTTAGACATGAGAACGAAAATAAAAACTAAAAGTTGGCCGTTGCCCGTCATTGTACTGTTTAGAAACTTGGCTAGGTCGCCTCTACTCCTTAGACAAAGAGCAATGGGATAGAGAGAACGAAGAAACATCCGACGAGCCAGCGGTCAGCTCGTCTCTCCAACTTATACAGACAACACTTATCTTCAACTACAACATAGAAAAAAAGACCATGAAAAACGGCCCAAAAAAGAAAGACGCACGGTGTGATGGGCTGTAAAATGAACAACAGACGAGTGACACCGGACGCACGGGACAAAACAACCCCGATCAAAGAATTACACAAAATTTATAAAGATAGATTAAATGGACTGAAACTTAGATAAGACATCACACTCATCTATATGAGTTGTAACAATTTCGATACATGATTTATTATTCCGTGGACACGTTGCATAGATGAATACAAATCAAAACAACCAAAAATATGCACGAACAATCATACGGTATATACATGCACAAAGGAGATGCCTGCATACGTCATCTAATATATACACATATCATAGTATCACAAGGGGGAGAAAAAAATGAAAAAAGAAAAAAGATACCTCACAAACGGCAACAGCTGCAGTGTATCGAGACAATACAACAATAGACAAAAGAAGGAAAAAAGACAGAAAGGAAATGCAGCCCATGCTGGCACACATGAGCTAGCCCACGCTGGCACGCTGCATGCGGGCTGCGCGAGCGCACGCTACAAATCGCCAGGTCGTACAATCAAACGCGAACAAATCGTCAGATCATCAGTCCACGAATTTTAAAGACCATACAAAATCCAACGATGAGGCACATCGTGAAATAGCAAATCCGAAAGAAAAATAGGCTGGCCGGTGGCCGCCTGGGAGCCCAGCCGTTGTTTTCCTTTTCTCCCCTGTTCGTTTTTAGCTCTTGGAGTCGCTTCTCCTCCAAGCCCGATCTGCGCCGCCGCCGCCCATATTCGCTGGACCCGCGGCGCCCTAAACTCCTCTCTCGTTCTTGCTCTTCCTAGTTCAGTTCGCTGCCGCTGCCACTCCGGCCCTGCGACCTCGGCCTCCCCAGTATCTGACGCCGAATCGCGATCTGTTTCATACCCATCTCGTGCCAATTATGTGTTAAATTCAGGTGGATTGGAAATAGCTGTCTGTTTGGGCGTATACCTCTCTGCTCCTGCTCTCGCGGTGTTAGGCTAGGCTGGGGAGGTCCTCCGACAATATTCTCGCGAGCAATTTGGTATCACCGGTTGGATCAACAGAGAGGAGCGCGTGTTTTTGTTAGTCGGGAATCCACTGGCAGTAGCATTATTTCTCTTTGATCAGGTTGCTAGGTGGCTGGGAGTGGGACTGGTCCTTGTTTTTCGTTGGCTTTCCTTTAAGCTCGTTTTTTAGCTTACTGTATCATGTGATATGTGCTGATGCCGGCAGTTGGTTCATGGGATGGGAGACCAAGACACAACAGGATAGCTCATAGCATCTAGGAATGTTACAGTTCACTGGGGTTAGAGATTTTGGTGCCAATTAGGGACTCTGTAAGTGCATTTTGGTTTTGGCCATGTCTTCTTGTACTTCCCCAGATCCACCGGACTACTGCTCCGCTGTATCGCCTGAGCTTAAACTATACCAGGCCTTCATCTTCTCTGTGCCAGTTTTCTTCACATTCGTCTTGCTTCTCTTCTTCTACTTGTTCTACCTGTGGCGGCGCAGAGTGAATTGGCAGTCCTCGCAAATGAGGGCTGATAATTTGATCAGGGGGGATAACCCTAGGGTAAGTTGGCCATTTATGTTCCCCCCATGCACGCTTTTCTTAAATATACTTAGTGTATTGCAAATCTTATTGTTTGATTTATCTTTATTTGAACATATCTGCATTTATAGTTGGAGTGTGGCATAAATAAGGAGATGCGTGAGATGTTGCCAGTTGTGATCTTCAAGGAGAGCTTCTTGATCAGGGAAACACAGTCAGTGATCCGCTCCTTTTCTCCTTAATGCAGAATATAGTGGTGTACACTTGTACTAGACCGTATCTCTCATCAATTAACAATCACTTGTTATGCTTTTTATCTCAAGTGTGTTGGAGACTGTTTGGTTCCTAGCCACACCATAAGTTTGGCAAGTTTGGTCAAGTCAGGTGGGTGTTTGGTTATAGCCACACCTAAGGCAAGAATCTTTTTGTGAGCAATAAGCCCCACATATTATACACACACAAAATGTCACAAGATTCCCTAAGGCAAGCCAAAGTGTGGCAAAGAATTTGAGCACCTCAAGTTAAGCAAGTGTGACAAAAATAATGTGGCAAAGATAGTCACAAACCCAAGAGGCACTTAGTCTTTTTTTATGATATGTTTGTGAAAATAAGTTTTTCTAAAAATTGCTGTATGTACTGACAGTACTATCAATATATGGCGTAATGATGATTTGAAGTTGAACTTTCTATTGAATCTGTCCTTTTAGTAGCTTATAAGAATTAGCTCTGTAGTGGACACATGTGTTCTTAATCAAGGCTGCTAGAGTCTGCATCTTTATGCCGCTAATCTGTGTATGCACTTAAGTGCGAGCTAGCCAGTTGTGAACCACTAGCAAGGCACTCATGGACGGTGCATATTCGGAAATTTGTTGAACATGAGAAATCAACGCTGGTACTGCAGTAAATAGAGATCCTTCAGTTGGCACAAGGTTGATAAGCCTAATTAATGGTTATACTAGTACGATAGAAGGAAGCTAGGGAAAGGAAGGATGTGGGTTTCCAGCTTTCCATAACAAGTAGTGGGAGTGCTACTAATATGTAACGTAATCCGTGGACTAGCTTCTTTAGAAACAAATCCGTGGACATCTCTACGCTTGGGAACGTAACGTAATAAAAATGCATGATGTCATTTATTAAAACTTTCAAGTGATGTAAAAGATTTTGTTGTTCAAGTGATGTAAAAGATCATTGAAGAAAAGTAGAGTTACACAGGCGTGCATAAATAGTGTACTATCAAGAGTGACAGGATGCACGCCACTTCTATTGCAATCAAATGAAAGTAGCTACATAAGAATTCAAATACTGGCTGCTGCTAACATGCACGACACGGTCTATTTCTAACCAACATAAGTACAAGCTTTCCAAGCTATGGCCCCAAAGTCCTGAAAGAAAGTCCTGCATGAATCATCTGAAAGTAGGAAGGCCCGACTTCTATGAATTTTCGACAAATATGTCATTTCCGCTTGGATAAATCAAGGCTTTCAACATTCAAAAATAAATCAAGGCTTTCCAAGGCTTATTTTATCCGCCTGAACCTGTATGAAGGACAGTAGTATGTTACTTGCAGTAACCGCAGTAGCAGAAAGGCATCTTTCCCCTAGGCTTTGTTGTTTGGCATGCATGTGTAAATTTCCATCACTACTTCTGCCAAAGTATTCTCCATCCCTAGCTTTCTCACTACAACTATATGTGTTAGCCAACAATGATATCCACTCCTGCTGCAATTTTACACCACATTCTTCTTTTAGTTAGCTATATTTTGCTGACCAGTAAATATTCTTGCCAGGTGCTCGGTCTGCTTAGCAGACTATCAAGCAGATGAGCGGCTTCAGAGAATACCCCCTTGTGGTCACACCTTCCACATCGATTGCATTGACCACTGGTTTTCTAGGAACACTACTTGCCCTCTTTGCCGAGTATCGCTCCTGACTGCCCCCAGAGCTGCCAGCGTCGCTCCGACCGATCTGGAAACACAAGCCATCGAAGAGGACTGCTCTTCAAGTGCGCAGCATCATGTGGGCCTTAGAGATGAGCACACGCGACCGGAGGATCAGGCAGTGGACGGCAGGATCAGTGACGGCCCATCACAGCAGACTAACGTGGATGCATCAGTTATTGTAGTCATCGCGCCTCAAACAGCAGGGTCTCCAAGTTCTTGCCACTTGTCTGCCGTGTAAGCAAAAGAAATAAGGCTTTTTACTGTCTTGTTGTATGTTTAGCTGCTGTTAGAAGGATTAATAAGAGGCGCACAAAGATCTGCATCAACGGTAAACTGACTCTAGAGGAGGGAAAAACGTCTAAATCTTGTACTGGAAACAGAGGAATAGTCGTATTTTTTTTTACCACAACTGATATCGGAGACGTTCTTTTCGTGTTACTCCTCTGATCCATATTAACTGTCACTGATCTAATACAACTTATTTATATGGATCGGAGGGAGTAAACTTCTGTTCATGGGAAATGTAGTGGTACATACACTTGTCGTCACAATCTCGACCTTGAATTGGATCATGGACATAAGCACAAATATAGTGACACGTCTTAAACAAGAAGTGCGAAAAATATATGGAGCGAACGTCAGCTCACATGCACACTAGCGCGACGCTCCCCTGGCCTCTCATTTGTGATTACATGTACTGACCCAGTGATTAGAGTACATGCATTGAGCGAATGATTAGAGTGGGCAACATCATTTGTTTTTTTAAAACGGAGGTAAAAGATTTGCCCCATTCATTAAATAAGGAGGTTTAACAAGGTTTTCAGGCACCGGCCAAAGACCGAAAAGAAAATACAAGCCGTTACTCTGCATTAGAGGACCCAAATGTTTCACCCCTGCTAGGACCCATAGTGTCGCCTCGTGCTTGATAGCTTGGAGAGTGGTAAATGTTGGAGCGGAGCGGCCTCGAAAAACCCGTGCGTTCCTTTCATCCCAAATCAAATTGCTTTCGAAACGAGCATGAAGATAGACGGCATCACTTTCTTGTGTGCACTGTAGGCGGAAGCCGATTCACACCACCACTCATGGATGCTCGTGTAAGCCGCCCAACCTGAAGTATCCAAATGAATGAGTTGAAGCCAAGCTCTGACCATCTCCCAAACTCTCAACGGTGCTCAACGGTCTCTTGTTCACGCCTACAGAAGGTGCACGTGCCACTGTTTGGCCACCCTCGCTTTGCCAAGCGAACGGATGTCCATAACCTGTCTTCGATGGCCAGCCAT